>NC_092369.1:4625055-4657923 GCF_030848805.1 Temnothorax longispinosus
AATTATATATATATATGTTGCGGTAAAATGTCCTTTTTTTATATAAACGATTTATTATACATTTAAAGAATTAATAAAATTATTAAAATATAGATAAAAACTTTTATCGAAAATAGAATAATCTCATCACGGCATGTATGAACTTGTCCGTTCCTGTCTTCCACTCTCATTTCCCCACTATGGGGACTCTATAGTTCAAGTCACGTAAAATATGGTTTTTTTGTTGATTTTTTTTGTTAAACGTAGACCTAGAAAAAAAGGTCTTCGACGTCATCTCTTCCTGCGTTCAACTCAATAGTTTAAGTCACGTAAATTTTTTTGTTAAATAATTATATTAATAAATTAGGTTATATAAAATTATATTAATTTATAGGTTATAAATAATTAAATTAATTAAATTAGGTTATAATAAATCATAATCTAACTCAATTAATTGAATTACGGTTACGGTTACGAAAGGTACTTTATGCAACACGTGCATGGAAAGTGCCCCATTACGCACGCTACGCGTGCGTGATAGACCACTTTCCAGGCACTTGCAACATAAAATAGGGAGTGTAAGCCGTGTGTGTTTAGTACAAGCTCGCGCAGGAGCCTAGGCTTAAGATTTAATGAATAGATGAAACGACACATACACTTTACTTTTCGAGAGAGAGATCATATATTTTACTTGGCAGAAATAATTACAGAATACCAACATTTGTTGCATGGATAAGGAAAACTGCCAAAAATCTTATCAGTATTCGTACAACACATAAGAAATAATGATACAAAGAAATAAATAGCAAGTAATATAATACATAATATTTCTCAGACGAATGATTCTTTTGTCAATTTGCATAAACTAAAATACGCTTCCCAATATTCAGATCATAAAATAACTCTTGAATGTTGATTTCTTTAATGAAGTAATATTCTCTTAATCTTTCTCTGGACTGTATGTAACTTCAACTATTGTTTGTAAGACTATAACTTACATCGTAATAAGTTCGTGGAATTAGACCATTCGTATGAAACAGATAATACATGAAATAAAGTAAATTGTTACACAAGACAAACAAGAAATAAATACATAGCACTAAAGAATATGTGATGGATAGATTAATACGTCGCATTAACTTTTGTAATGTAATTTCCTTCTAGTTCTAATGACCAATATCTTTGGAAGTAACTCATAAAATCAGAAGATAATAGAGAATGTGCAATAAGTTATACACTATATTATATGTAACTGTTTTGTATATATATCCCAATATCTAAGAAAAGACGTATCAATCTATAATTACTTCTTATCGGTAATCGTCGTTGCATTGCATCGGTCGAAATGAATACAGTATAATATATGTAAACGTGTGAAGGAATATAATTATATATATTCGAAACAATCTATTGCGTAAAGAATCTAACTACTTGTAACACAAGTAAGTAATTTTATATAAACAGAAAGTGTTTCTCAGTCAAAATGACCACTATTTCTCGTGGACTTTAATTAATTACATGTTAAAGTAAGAAAATTATCTTATGTATATCGGTTGCAACCTTAAACTAATCAATCTAAGAATTTACTGAGCTCAGATTCGAATAGATTTTATCTTTACATGTAAAGCCAGGTTTGTTGGCAGACAATAGGCATCGTTATGTGAGAACGTTAGCCTCCTTTACTTTTCACGAAATCTGGTACAACGATTGCTATGAAGAGACGGGAATATTAATCCGTCGTAACACTCGTGAATACGAGTGACTCTCGATAACCGAAAAGGATCTATGGTTACCGGAAATCTGAAAGTTACCTCTTTTCTGTAGAAATCGCTGCTTACTAAATAGATTCTTAATATAAGAATCCCCTTTTCTCTTTCTGATAGGCCATCAAACATCTCAAGTCGTTCAACAGCGGTTATTCCTTTGTGAGATACGACGATACGGTAATGGCGGATCGTCCTTCCTTCTTTGCACGCAGTTATAAAGGCGTGGTCTGTCTCTGAGTCGGTATAATCTCGTAGCGTATGCTTCGTAAGGTCAGTTTATCGTTGAACAGAGCTGCTATACAGGTAGCAGATATCAGAAATCACGTCGTTTAGACGATAATCGGTATTTGTCAATGCTACGATTCTCGCTTCTCGAATATTCTAACACCGGTACGTCTCAAGCACGAGCACGTTGTTACCTCGACCAACGCCCGGAAACGAATGCTCGACCGTTCGTCGTAGGATCGCACGCTTCCTCCTAGCGCACGCGCAATACAATACTTTATTCAAATTACGATGCGTCCAGCGCAGATCGCGCGGGAACACACAAGACGACGCTCGTATCGCCATCTAACATGTTTCGATCTGACTAATTTATTACGAATAAATATCTCTATATGATCTCTCCTCCATTTCTATATTACATTTTAAACAGTGTGTAAACTCGCCTTCGGCTCGTGCGTAAACTCCGCACCCGGGAATTTTCATCTTACCTCACTTGTTACACAAATAACTATTATTTACCCCAAAGGGGCCTTAAAGGGCGTTTTTGAGGAACGTTCCCAAACCTTTACAAACTTGGCGTTTTGTAGGGACGTATCCAACCCTGTACAACTCAAAATAAACTTACAAATACCCCGTTCCTGACGGCCTCACATCAAGATAACATAGGCAAAACATAAAACTCATAACGTGTATAAATCCTAGCCTTCACAATCTAAAGCATAACCTTACAATATATTGTCTCCCTACTCCTTCCATTGCCTCCTCCCCAGTCTCTCCCCCCGGTCCGCTTCGTCCTCGTCGTCGTCCGATCCCATCAGCAGTTTATCCTCCATTTTCTTTACAGTATCCTTTTCTGTCAAATCCCCTATTTTCTCATTTTCCTCCTCTCTCTTTTCCCTTCTCATTTCCCTTTCCTTTCCTTCTTTGATTCTTTTTTCCACCGACTTGTCTTCGTCTATTTTTACTTTCATCCTACTTCCTTCCTTTCTTCTTGCTTCCAATATTCTCCGTTTATCCTCCTCACTTCTCAGCTTTACCATAGATGTCAGCCATTCCCCTCGTTGTCCTATCATGATCACCTCCTTCACTTCCACCTTCACTTTCAGTCCTTCTGTGAATAAATGTTCTCCTTCTCCGTGTCTTCTCCCTCTCCATCTCTCTTCGCCTCTTTATTTCTTCCGCCATTCACTCCTCTCCTCTAAAGTTCCTTTGTTTTCATTCCATCTTAACTCTTTGTTGTCCACCCACATCTTCTGGTAACCAATTGTTGTTTTCTTTCCCGCCTCTCTTTCTTTTTTTGCTCTCCTTCTTATTTCCTTCTGTATCTGTCTTTCCATCTTGGTGAGGTTGTGACCGAACGATACATAATCGGGTCACTGGGTACGCGATTTTGTCCTCTAAGTCATCGGTCGCCACTCGGTTTAACCTTTGAGTACCGAGAAGGTAGGTATTCGTAATGAAAACGGACCAAAAAGTGAACAATTTGTTTAAAAAATTTTATTTTTTACTCCCGCCACAACTGCCTAGTAAGCATCGCCTGTGCTCTAGATACCGCTAGGTATGACCTTGATCGGCCAGCCAGGGATGCCTGTCATCCGGACAGCCGCTTGATCAGGTACGTATATACGTATATCTCCTTAACCCTTTCGCTTTTTAGATTCCCGCCACAGCTGCCTCCTCTGGGATGCTCTGCCAATCGCCTCCACTATCTATCATTCATCTACCTCATCCGTGGAACCATGATGGCCGGACAACCGCTTGATCGGCTAAGTCCCAACATTAATGTAAGTAAAACGCTACTAATTCTCTTTTATTTTCAGGTTTCGTCGACGGATTCCTCGTCACCATCGCCGATGTCATGGATCACCGCTGCTCACCGATGTCCAGGATCACCGCGTCTGGGAGCTAGCCGGACAACCAGGTAAGTATGAGAACTGTCCGTGTAACTATAACTAATGTCGCTTTTTTGTAGGTTTCCGCCACGGTTTCCTCATCAACGGCCTCCTCTGAAGCAGAATCTGTGATGACCTTGAAGCTCGGTCAACGCTATCACCAAGATGGTCGGACAGCCGCTTGTTCAGGTAAGTTGAGGGTAAGTGACTGATATTTTCGTATATATTTTTGCAAATAATTATTGCTTTTATTGTTAACTATCGTTGCACAATGATGGTGGTTCACAATTACTGATTGCCGCACAAGGCGGTCGCACGTCTCGCAAAGTGCGATTTCACGATTCAGGTACGCGAAAACCCGTACGCCTTCCGTATCGGCGTCACGTAACGCTGTTAGCGGGCGTTCCCGTTTGTTTCGGACACTGCGGTAGGCTTATAAATCGTATTCCGTTTCGCGTTCGCGATATTAACTACGATACGCCGGGACATACGCGCGAGAAGATAGCTACCGTTCGATGTTACGTCCCGATAGATCGCGGCCGCGAAGGGGGCGGTGCTCGGATCGCTTATACGGGACTAGTCGCTTTTCGGGTTATCGAGCCAAGGGGCTCTATCCGGGGATACCTGCGACCGAGGTAATTCGCTATCCAGACGCTCGTCACCAAATCGTTTGCCCGATTCGCACCCTCACTGGGAGATTTAGATTCAGTAGTCCATCACTGTACGGTCGATTCAGAGGATTCGTCAGATATCGTTCAAACGGTTCTTCTACTCTAGTGCATGCGTAACATTCGAAAGCGGGCCGATAGTCGGCTAGAACCTTACTGCACTCGCTACACGTGGGGAACTCTATTCGCGGCCCGTATTGCACGAAGTGCCTGAGAACGCCCTCGAAATCTTGCCGGAAGGGCTGGTATTGGCCGAGCTGGCAATCCTCACAAATAATGACCCCCGTAGATTTATTTTGGAAAAACAACGACCAGACACAGATTCCCGTCATTAGCCATGCTCTAATAGGGCTAGGGGGTAAAACTACCTCCGGAGGTTGCCGATTTATTGGATGCCCGGGACACATGAACAATGGAGCGCTAAACTCTAGTTTGGGAGATGGCAATTATCGTAGATTCGCGTTCTAAATATTGGTCTCCTCCCTCATGCTCCACCGAACGTTTTACGTTAGAGAATATTTCACAGCACGTGGTACACGCGGAGGGGCTCTGGACTTCTCCGATCACGACGTCGCACGAATCGCACTTTTCGACTTTGTATCGGTAACCAATATGCATATAATGACGGACTAAGCAGTCGTACTGGCGGCGTTGCGGGCCCGTTAGGTCTCGGAAGCACTCTTCACAGAGGTAGTGTTTGCTATCACGATTTTGATGGCAGATAGTAAAGACACACATGGCGCGCGATAACCAATTCCGCCGCGCAATTCTAGAGGCCAATGGGGTTAGTCGGCGCGCGAGGCGTCGCGTGCGCGGCTCGTTCATGCCGTTCGCTTAGCGCCTAGGGGCGTTGTCACTTACCTTTAGTCGAGTTCCAATGGGTGATCCGCGGTGCCCCCAGTGTTCTGGTGGTGAGGCGTCGAACCACAGGTGTAGAATCTCGGCGCGACGCTGGATCAGGCGGATCCGGCGGGGGTCGTTCTTTTTGATTGAAGCGATGAATTCCCAAGATGGAACTGGTGGTGGATTGTCGGAATCTCTCCCCGGTGTGAAGGTGATCGGGGTTAGCCGATAGTTCTGGGCCTTCCGGAATGCTTGGTAATCTGCTCGAGACTCGGCCTTGTCCAGTGGAACGTAGATGTATTGTATACTTTTAATGTTAATTTTGCGCACTGAAGTTACGTTTTCGAGTTTTGGTCTCGTGTCCGCCTTGCACGCGGAACTCGCGACGAAGTACTTTTCGTATTCAGGATCAGGCGTGTAATCGGAAAGGACTCCTAACAATGGATTCGGAGGGGTTCCGAACAAAAAGCGGTTGAGCCTGCGGGTGCGTACCTTGAGTCCGCTTCGTCGCGTCTTGGGCATTTGTTAACTACTGATTGAAGTTAAAAGACAAACACGCTTCGGTTGACTCTCCTTGCTCGTGGCGAGAAAGCGTGCTGCTCGTACAGCACTGCCCCTCTCCAGACACCCACGGACGGTAGCGTGCCGCTCGTACGGCACTGCCTCGTACGCAGATGTGGCACAAGGGGAGGACCGGTGATTCGGATGCCTTATTGCAATTACTAGAATACCCACAGGCGGAGACGTGCCGCTCGTACGGCACTGGGCTCGTGTGTGGATGGGATCAGTGGAGGATGTGCGAAGAGGTATAAAAATTGTAGAGTAAGATATTGTATAAAAATGTTGTATATTACGATAATTCTACATAGGACATATGATTACAAAAGTAACAAGATTACAATCAGGAATATATATATGGTGACACGTAATTCTATATGTGACGAGAGAGCTGAAGGCTCTGGGTTCGGTAACGCACGTGGAGATAGGAAGATTCTCGATGTAGAAATAGGAAGGTTCTGGATTCAGAGAGACTCGAGAAGGATTCAGTGGTTACTTAACTGGAGAGTCCGTGATCGAGATAGGACTCCGGGAAACTGAGAGCGTCCCTTGGGATGTTCGTCCGTATATTCCTGTTTTCCCGATGGCGGGGGTGGTCGAGTGGAAGGGTTGACTGAGTGGAAGGGTTGAGTTGCGTCATCGGCTCCGCTTTCGATTTCTCTCCTTATATGGTCATGGCCTGAGTTTTCTTCCTTTTGTTGCCTGAGTGGAAGAGTTGAGTTGCGTCATCGGCTCCGCTTTCGATTTTTCTCCTTATATGGTCATGGCCTGAGTTTTCAGGAAGGGTCTGGGAGGGTTTAGGTTTGCGTTACTTGAAGGAAGCGTTTGCGAGAAAATTCCTATGACTAAACTCTTGTGGGCATTGCGACTTATTCGTTGTATATACATTATTGGGATAGGCCAAGCCTATTGCGTATATCGTGACTTATCTTCTATATTTATATGCTAGTGGGTAGGTTAGGCCTACCGCGCAGGTCGTGACTTATCGCTAGTGTGGTAACTTATTTGGTGGTAATTCTACTGTCGGTAAGTCATGCTAGTGAGTGAGGTAACTTATTCAGTGGTAATCCTACTGTCGGTATTCGGTGGTAATCCTACTGTCGGTAAGTCATGCTAGTAAGTATGGTAACTTGTTCGGTGGTAATCCTACTGTCGGTAAGTCATGCTAGCAAGTATGGTAACTTGTCGGTATTCGGTGGTAATCCTACTGTCGGTACTCGGTGGTAATCCTACTGTCGGTAAGTCATTGTTCTTATGAGTAAGGTCCGATTAAAGTCTTCTTACAATCTAAAAAGGTTTCAAATTTTCCGGGCGTATGAGAGGGTGGACGTAACATCGAGCGCCCACGAGAGACTGCCTCGAAAGATATTCCTCTCTCGGGCTCCCTACCACCGAAGTTTTACCCCCACCATGGGGTCTCGGCCGCTTTCTCCTCGCGGTAATTTTCCATTCTACGTCGTTACAATAGATGTTTACGCGTTTCGGCTCACCAGGTGTGCGCCAGATGTTCGCGATGGAAATTTCCGCCGCCAGTACACTATTTACGCCGCGCTTAATCGGCTCCCGGGGATAGCGGGTTTTCAACTTTTTAATTATTGGACTTTTGACGGCGCCGACCCGTGCGCACGGTCTCTCCTATGTCCCTAATGCCGATTTCGGGCCGACTTCCTGGAGAAGACGTCCAGGTCGCTTTCTATGTGTCCGCCAATGGCGGCGACCCATCTGCCTACTCCCCAGGCCCCTACTAACCGTAATCCGGCCTGACTTCCTGTAGCCGACGTCTAGAATCATCGGTTACCCGGACTGTCCGGGCAACACCCGGTTAGGATGGTCGGATCTCGACCGCGATTCGTTCCTCGGGTGTACTAGGTATCCCCGAGGACGCAGTTTGAGTCTTTTTCCGCTACGACCCTTGGTTCGGTAGTTCGCTATTGTCCGGCGAACCATGTGTCTGGATAATCGGATTTCGTTCGCGATCGATTCTTAGGCCCTGTCTACCTTCCCTGAGTGCGCAGTTTCAATCCTAATCTGTTCCGACGCTCGGTTCGCTATTTCGCACCTGTCCGGCAAACCCTATGTTTGCGCGCTCGGATCGCGCTCGCGATCGATTCCTGGGGTTTATCTAATCCCCCTGAGTGCGCAGATTCGGTCCCGTTCCGCTACGACGCTTGGTTCGCGATATCGCCCACTGTCCGGCAAACCGGCTGTTTGCGTGATCGGATCGCGTTCGCGATAGTTTCCAGGGGTCGGTTAGGCCTCCCTCTGGTCGCAGTTTTCGCCGTTTGGCGCTGCGTCGCCGCGTTCGCGTTTTCGCCGGTTGTCCGGCAAACCTGGGGTTTGCGCGTTCGGATCGCGCTCGCATCTTTATTACATGATTTTAAATCTCTTAGGGTTCGATCGATTGCTTCGATATGGGCTCCGTGACTTATCGTACACTCATCCCACACTATTAATACTGTTTCCTGTATTATTTTCTCAAGTGTTTCATTTTTACGTATTGAACACACTGTTTCTTTTTCCTGAAATAGGTTTATTGGTAATTTAAAAGTTGAATTTGCCGTTCTTCCGCCACTGATCAGAGTTGCTGCAATACCTGACGATGCTACAGCCAAAACCCTTTTCCCTTTTGATCTCACATTAGCCATTATTAAATTTAATAAAAATGTTTTACCAGTTCCTCCAGGAGCATCCAAGAATAATACTTTTTCTAAATTATTGTTCACACTATCCATAATTCTGTCAAATGCCATTTTTTGATCAATTACTAATTTTTGAAGATTGTTACGTACATATTCTTCTAACTCATTCGTATCATATGAACATCCTAAAATCACATCGAATGAGTTTATGGCATTTTCTTGGTTACGTATTGGTGACATTAAACCGTAATCTACCAAATATTTCTCACTTAGTCTAACAACCTCATCCTCTATTTTAATTAGACCTTTATTACTGATGTCATCTGATAATGTTAAGGTTATATCATTATATCTACAACGCTCTTTATGTAAAATATCCTCACATAAATTTAATTTAAATGTTTCCCACAATATAACTGGTCGCGACGGCTGACAAAATACTAAAATAATTCTCTTAATTCTCTCGGCGATTGCAATTCAACGGCATCAGCGAGTGTGTTTTTCCATTGATCATTGTTCGAGAGCACGCGGTTGCGCGAGATAGCGCGAGGTAACAGGACGACCACAAAAGCAAGGAGAGAGGCAGCAAGTACAAAAAATAATAAAGTTTAATAATGTTCAATAAACTCAGATATTTACAAGTTTTTCACAGTCTCTTTCAGGTGAAGAGCCGTGAGCGAGCACAGACTTGAGCACGGCAAAAGCGGCGAGCGGTTAAGCGAATGCGAAAATGCGGATGGCGAAACGAAAAGCGGTTGAAGCGGTATAAAGCGGTGTACTAGCGGTGATCTACAAACGAGAATCGATCCCGCGCTGAGGCGGCGGTCGTTTTATCACCTCCGAGGCGAAACTCCTTCCAGACAAATTTCTACGAATTTCGGGAGGGTGATTGGCCGTCGGAGCCCTTACGTCATCGCGCTGACGTCACTGTTTGCACGTGACGATCCGCGGATCGTTACTTGTTTGCGCTCGTTTTTGTTTATAGCATGGACCTTTCTATTGTGTAGCTTGACTTTGTTTGTTCACTCGGTCAGCTGTGGCAATGTTTTGCTGGCGATTAGCGAATTTTCTGGAATATGAGCGAAAGAAAGATCCATGCTATACTGACAAATTTAATATTGAAGAGGCGATTTTCAATGCGGTTAAAACGACACGGTGGATATTGAATTTCGTCGACCGCCCTCTCTTCATGCATACATGTTGCGCGAGCAATTAGAATATCTGGCCTTATGCCTTGAATTACTGAAATGACGCGATTTTTCGTACCGAACTGCACGATCTCGAACATCCCGCCCGTCTCGTCATGCTTGAAGAAACGTGCGTTCGATGGTGCGGCTGCAGTCGCGGCAGGAAGAATCGATTTACATGATCGATTTACATTGATCTCGAGCAAGAAACATAAATACGCAAATCGCATTGTACGAAACGTGAAGTGTTCTGCGCCCGTGAAATGTGACGTGAAGTGACGCGAAATTGCGGTGAATTGCGGCGGAAGGCCAAGATGAGCGGTTAAGTGAACTAAATATTGGCAGAAGACCGATGAAGACGATTACGCGAAGTGAACGAGAATATGTACAGGCGGAAATTCGACAAGACAATTAAGTGACAATGAGTGTCGGAGGACTCACGCATCCCTCGGCGGCGGCTGGTGTCGCGGCAGCGGCCTCGCGGCACTTACGACGGCCGCGGTGGATCGAGGCTCGCGCGAGCGACGGCGCGACGGCGCGGCACGTGGTGACCACGTGTATCATCGCGGGCGCGAATTCGTGCGTACGGGGTGTTGCGAAAATGCGAATAAGTCCGCGAGTGAATCACCGTGGTTGCGTGAGTGCAGTGATTGGTGAAGCGGTGGTAGAAAGCCCGGAATAATTGCGTGTCGTTTACGCACACGACGAATGTAACCGGTAAATGAGCTCGGTAAATTCGACAGTGAACGTCGACAAGTGCGGATTGACATAAAGTGGCACGCGATAAGTGACAAGTTATACTGCGAAACAACGGACAGACATAACGCGAGAAGGCGGACAGTATATACGCGAGAAAACGGACAGAACAATACGAAAGAAACCGAACAGAAGTGTACGCGAGAAGCCGGACAGGAATGCAACGGTGCAGCGAGGAGAATCAACGGAGGGTGTAAGGCTCCGTGTCAATCCTCTCGACGGCGGATTGCACGACGACTTTCCGCTTTGGCAGCTCGGCGGCGTCGGGAATCTCGTCGCTCTCGTCCGGCCACCAGGTTCGGCTCTCCGGTAGCCACCTTGGGCCCGTCCATCTCAAGGGCTTGCCGATCAGCTCGCTGGGAGCGATCCCCTGAGAAGAGCAGTTGGCCGGTTAGTCTCGTCCGGGAATGTGCCGCCACTGGGCCTCGTGACGAGTACGCTGGATGAGTGACACCCGGTTGGACACAAACGGCTTCAACCTAGATGCGTAATCCGTGACCCAGGGAAGTGTCACGCGGGCGTCGGGCCGGCGAAGTAGTGGAGCTGCGGACAAACTTAAAGAGTCGCGAGCGTGTCGCGTTAACGCGGTGAGCCAAGTGGTAGTGGACAGTTCAAGTGCGCGTTGCAGACGGTATTTCTGAAGGATCCCAACGAGACTGTCCTCAGAGTTTGCGGCCCATTTATGCAACGGGAGCCCGCCCGCCGTGCAGGGTTCGCGCACTTCGGTGTGCACGGCGGTCGCGTCGTCGACGGGCTTGCGGAGTACGGCGAGGTTCCTCGGCTGCGAAGAGACCGGCCGTCGGACGACGTACCGGCCTGCGGATGTGCGCTTGAGGGTGCGCACGGAGGGTCGCTCGCACTCCTTTTTCTCGGGAGTGAGCTTGGTGATCGTGCGCGGACGAAAAAAATTCTCAGGGCCTGCGGCCCCCTTGCGCGCTGGAAACCGAGTTCGGTTTGCACGTCGATCGCGTCGGCGACCGGCTTGCGGGTTTCGGCGTGGTTCTTCGGCGGCGATGAGACCGGCCGTCGGACGACGTACCGGCCAGCGGATGTGCGCTCGTGGGCGCGCACGGAGAGTCGCTCGTACTCCCTTTCCTCGGGAGCGAGCCTGACGAAAGCGAAGTGAGCTTGGAGTGAGCGGCGGTGACCAAGAAGAGAGGTCGCACCACAGCCCCCAGACAGAATCCATCCCAGGATGGTCTTCTGCGCGATCGGCGTTTGCGGTTTGCCTCGGCGGAGACCATCCTCCAGGATGGTTGAGCACACCTCAGCGCCAAGGAGCAGCTCGACTGGGTCGTTGGCGGCGAAACGAGGATCGGCTAGCGGAAGCCTCTGCAAATGAGGCCACGTGGTGTTGCAATTGATCGCGGAGCCCTGGTACAGGGAGAGACGCGGAAGCACAAACGCGACAGCGGTGAGCGTGGCTCCGGTGGTCGTTGACGTGAGGCTCATCGACACCTTGCCCCGCGTGGATCCGGATTGTGAACCGCCGATGCCGAAGATTGACATTCGAGTGCGCGATCGCGGCAGGTGCAGCCGATGCACCAGGGACTCCGACACGATCGACACTTCGGAGCCTTGGTCGATGAGGGCTCGAACTTCCGTGACGATTGGCAACGATCACGCGCGCGGTCGCGAGGAGGATCGCCTTGCGGTCGTCGGCCCTTCCGACGGCGAAAAGCGCGCTGACTTCAGCGGCGGGTGGCGGCTCGGAACTGTACGCGTCGTAAAGCATCGTGTGGTGACGCGAGTTGCACGTCATGCAGTTCCTGGTGGACTGACACTTTGCCACCAGATGGTTGCCGAGACAATTAAAGCATAGCTTGTTTGTCTCGGCCACTGTCTTTCGCTCACTGGCCGGCTTGGCCTTGAAGTCGGGGCACCCCATGAGCGAGTGCTCCCCGTTGCAGAGCGGACACTGCGAAGGCTCCGTGCGCTTCGCGTTGTGTTTTCGCGGACGTGATGGCTCACTCGCGGTGTTGGCAATGTTCTTCGGTTTCGCGGCGTTCAGCGTGAGAATGCGCTTCGCTATAAAGTCAGTGAGTTTCTCGTGGTTCGGCGGATCGACGGAGTCGGAGGTGGATGATTCCCACTCGAGTCGCGTGCGTTGGTCGAAGAGCTCGACAACCAGGTGGTTGAAGAGGTCCATTCCATGGGACTCGATGGGCCTCCCGATGCTCTCCTGAGCATTGACTGCGGTTGTGACGGCGTTATGGATGCGGCTCAGCTCGTCGGCGGTTTTTCCCTTCATCTTCGCCACGGCGGTAAACGTGGCGAAGTTGGAGCGTATCAGCTCCCGTTTATTCTCGAAATGTTTGCTTAGAATGGCCCACGCGCGGTCGTAATTGTCTCCGGTCACCGTTAATGAACTCACTAATTTTTCAGCGGGCCCTCGCAGACACGATCGGAGGTAATGGAGCCGCTCAACGTTCGAAATCAACGAATTCTCACCGATGACCGACTTGAAGAGATCCCGGAACGACGGCCACTCTTCATACGCGCCCGAAAAGTTCCGCAACTGAATACGCGGCAGTGACGTCTTGGGAACGTGTTCACTGTTTTGCTCCGGTCCGACTGGCACTCTGGGCGACGCGGGTTTCAATTTATTCGCGAGACCGGTAAGCAGACTATGCTGATGCACGTAAGTGTTCTCAACAGTGTCGACAAAATCTGTCTTTGCGTACTCACTCTCGTTGTAGAGTTGCCCGTAACATGCCCGAATGAGATCATGGTTTGACTCGAATTTTGCCCACAGGTCGTCGAGAATGCGGATGCGGGTGCTCACAGCGTCGAGGGTGAGTTTATCTACACCCAGCTTCCGGAGGTTGTCCATGGAACGGGAGATGTGGCCGTGGATGTCGTGCTGACTGTTCAGCAAGGCGCTCTGATCCATGCTCATAGCTGCGGTCGTTCTTTGCGGAAGCACTCCCGAATTCGCGGTTGCCGGTATGATCCGGCTCGAAGGACCAGAAATGTTCGAGAGCACGCGGTTGCGCGAGATAGCGCGAGGTAACAGGACGACCACAAAAGCAAGGAGAGAGGCAGCAAGTACAAAAAATAATAAAGTTTAATAATGTTCAATAAACTCAGATATTTACAAGTTCTTCACAGTCTCTTTCAGGTGAAGAGCCGTGAGCGCGCACAGATTTGAGCACGGCAAAAGCGGCGAGCGGTTAAGCGAATGCGAAAATGCGGATGGCGAAACGAAAAGCGGTTGAAGCGGTATAAAGCGGTGTACTAGCGGTGATCTACGAACGAGAATCGATCCCGCGCTGAGGCGGCGGTCGTTTTATCACCTCCGAGGCGAAACTCCCTCCAGACAAATTTCTACGAATTTCGGGAGGGTGATTGGCCGTCGGAGCCGTTACGTCATCGCGCTGACGTCACTGTTTGCACGTGACGATCCGCGGATCGTTACTTGTTTGCGCTCGCTTTTGTTTATAGCATGGACCTTTCTATTGTGTAGCTTGACTTTGTTTGTTCACTCGGTCAGCTGTGGCAATGTTTTGCTGGCGATTAGCGAACTTTCTGGAATATGAGCGAAAGAAAGATCCATGCTATACTGACAAATTTAATATTGAAGAGGCGATTTTCAATGCGGTTAAAACGACACGGTGGATATTGAATTTCGTCGACCGCCCTCTCTTCATGCATACATGTTGCGCGAGCAATTAAAATATCTGGCCTTATGCCTTGAATTACTGAAATGACGCGATTTTTCGTACCGAACTGCACGATCTCGAACAATCATCATTTTCCAAAAGTCCACGTTCTTGGCAAGCCGCTTTAAATGTAGGATTAACTACACCGTTTACCGTTCTTAACACCTCAAAAGAAGTTGGGCCTCGAACATGATGCAATAACATTCGCAAATAAAAACACTCGGTTTGATTTAGATGAATTATATAAATTCTTCCAAAAGCCGAATCCTTTTTTATACCAGGATGTCCTTCGACATCTTGCCCTCTTTTTCTTCTCATAAATGTATTATTTTTCCAAGTATAGTACCCTGGAACTTCATGATATAATAACGTTTTTGCAAATTCGTCCGTTTTGCATAGGTCAAAGAACGCGATTAACGTTGTTTTTCGTAGATTTTCAATAACTTCTTGAATATTATTTTCTGTAAAATATACACGTTGTCCATTTTCTAAATGTACTGCCAAATGCAATACAGTCGGATATCGTTCATGAATTGAAAAATCGAAAAATCTCCAGCAAGCCTCTGAGGTACTTATGTAACGACCATTTACATACTTCTTCACTTCATCCATTTTATTTTGAACAGTAAACGTGGATTGGTCCGAACCTTTATTAATATATTTACATATATACTTAATATCCTGTACCGAATGGCAATATTCAACATTTATATGAGCCTGTAAACATCTCGTCAACATAGGACAATATGGAACAATCCATCTATTATCTATTCTTACTATTTTCCCACGTATATTAAGATTTGCAATATATCCTCCATCCTCTGGACTCCTTCGTCTATAAGTTGGATAACCATCGTTCCCTGTTTGTGTTTCTATAATGAAATTTCGTGGATATCTCTTCAAACATCTATTATTCTTTATGCATGATGAGGCTGTGTTGTGCTCTCCACATGGTCCATGTATCATATTTTTGCACACTATTGCATATAACAATGGATCACGTTCCTTATCTGGCAGTTCTGCACAAATGAATTTGTCTATTTCGTCTGGCTGAATTTTTGTATGCAACCATAGAAGTATATGGCAGTGTGGTAAACCTCGTTTTTGCCACTCCACACTAAACATGCAACATTTCACCATCCCAAATATTTCATTTTTTGTGCATAGTTTTATTAGGTTTTTCATTTTTAAATGAAAAACTCTTGCAATTATATCATGTCTATCATATGATTTTTGTCCCTGAAACAATTCATTCTTTATTTCTGACCACTCCGGATTACATGTAAATGTTATAAATAAATTGGGCCGTCCATAGTTACGCACATACGTCATCGCGTCTTGCGTTTTCTCCTGCATGTATCGCGGTGATCCAGTGAATGACGACGGAAGAATAATTACATTCGCAGCATTCACATTAGCATCCTGATTTAGTGCATCTCGCAGATGTATATATTCATCTACACGCAATTTTTTCTGATTACGTTGTATAAAATGTAATCTTTCTGCGATCATTTTCGCCATCATATCCACACAATACTGGTTAAATAAATTTTTAAAATAATGTATATGATTTATTCTATTTTTTCTAACCATTAGTCTATATGCATAAAACTGCATGCAAGATACTTTTTTCACGTTTACACAATTTGTATTACTTTTTTATGCTATTGATAAATTATAACCGTCTTTTCCTCTTATAAACATAAGGGGATATTGTAATGGATCATAGGCCCGATGAAGTTCATTAACACGTTGCAACCGTCCATCTCGACAATGCAGCACGATATCTCTCGATCCCTTTTCCTCATCTATCATCAAGACTGCCACCTCGTTCATTGTAGGAACATTATATCGTCCCCTATGTTTATTTACAGGTGCCCGATCAGCGTAAATAATTATCTTTAATTCTTCTGTCGCACCTTCTAAATTTCTTTCAAGATTATATTTAAAACTTTTAATATAACTATTATGTTCTTGCAAACTTTTTTGCAATAATTCAATCAACTCTCTCTTTAGATTTGGAATTATATCTAATCGTCTTGAAATTTGATCTGCGTCTGAAATAAAATAAATCTGTAAAAATTCTGGTTTTTTTCCTGGTATTGGAAGTAAACTGCCAATGTAATGGTATATTTGTCCTTAAATTTTAAATGTGGGCATAAAATTGCCTTCTCTCACTTCTTTTGCACCAAATGATGTCATTTGAAATGAAGTATTATATTTTCTTGCATTCTCTAAAAAATTTTTTGAAAATGGATGTGTCCCAAAAATTAAACTTTTAATTAGTTCTGGCGGTTCCTCAAGTTCTGGTAAAACCACTTTACCCCCAAAACAACAAAGACCTGGCGATTCCTCAGACCATTTCCTTGCATTGCAATGTCTACAGATTTTTTCCATTTTTCCAATTGAAATTTCTTTCATATTCACATAATCTATTTCAGGTTGATATGCTAATGCTGCCCTCATACCAAATGCATTTCTAGATTGCTCTTTATTGCGAGCTGTGCGTTGTCGTTGTTCCTCGAGTCGCTTCATTTGTTGCGTGCTTCTTTATCTCATTCTGCATTCTGCAGCATTTAAATGTCGTGCAGCTGAACATTTTAATCTTTTTCGTTCCAATTCGTTGTCCTGATTTAGGCAAGTTTCATTTTCATTACGTTTCTTTTTTTCCCTGTTAACTTGCATTCTCTTTGCATCAGGAGTATTTCTAGACAATGTAGTCTTTCTTTTCGGCATTTTTTCTATTATACACACTTAATTACACTTCCTTAAATTGAAGAAATTTAAGCTACGCGAATTTACTTTTAAAACAAACCAAAAACCTTGTCCCACCCCGAGTAGAAATTTATTCAGACGTGCCTGTTGTCATGTACGGCCCTGATCAGATATGAATGAGGCATGCCTGACTACGGTATGCCAGATCAGGTCCTGACTGGTGCCATATCAAGCATGCTTGGTTATATATAACCAGGCAAGCCTGATAAGGCAATAATCAGGACCTTTTTGAGTATCCCTTAATACACAAATTTTCAAAGGTCATCAAAATTAATTAATAATTAATCTGATATTATTAATATAATATCTATAATAAAACATTGAAGGCCTTTTTTATTTGACTAATATTATTATTGTAGGAAGTACAATTCGTCTTCTTTCATCATATAATATTAATATAATATTATATCATATAGCCAATTTAAAATTTTATTACTCTTTTTAAATTGAATTTGTTTCTTAAGATAATTTTTGAAAAATTATATAT
The DNA here is from genome assembly GCF_030848805.1 of Temnothorax longispinosus. Lineage (NCBI taxonomy): Eukaryota > Metazoa > Arthropoda > Insecta > Hymenoptera > Formicidae > Temnothorax > Temnothorax longispinosus. The sequence goes on from NC_092369.1 coordinate 4,642,493, forward strand.
TTGCGCTGGTTATGACATATGTAGACCATATATAACACTTACATTAAATTAAGAAGTAGTCTACCACGTAAGGCAGTTGACTCACGATCCAGAAGTCCCGAGTTCGAATCCCATCAAGGTAGGTGTTTTTTTCAAATACAGAAAATATTTATAATCATAGATCTGCATCTTTAAGAAACAAATTTAGTTAAAAAATAGTAATAAAATTTCAAAATAAATAATTTTTTTTATGCCGGGTGAATATAAGGGTTCTCATGAATTCGACTGACATGGTTCTTATTAGGTAAATGAAATCCGGCCCTGAACGTGCAATGCGTTACACATCTTGTCAGGACCGCGTTAGGTAACTTTACCAGGGCCAGATTATGTATTATGGCACACCTGATCTGGACCTGTTCAGACAGTAACTGAAATTTCTACTCGGGACGTTATTTCTTTCTTATTTTCACTAAAACTTATTTCCTAAAAATGTTATTAATTTTCTCTTTTTTTACAAATTAATTTTATCTTTTTATATCTTTTTTCTAAATACGTTATTTTATTTTTTAAATCGTAAAAATCAATAAATATCTTTTTTTAAGATTTTTAAAAATTTTTATTAATTTCTAAATCTTAGAACACTCTTATTTTCACTAAACCTTATTTTATCAAAATATTATTAATTTTCTTTTTTTCTTTTTTACAAATTAATTTTATTTTTTTTTTTAATATCTTCTTTCTAAATACGTTATTTCCTTTTTTAAATCATAATAATCAATAAATCTTTAAAAAATTTTTTTGTAATTTCTATTAATTTCTAAATCTTAGAACACTTATTTTCACTAAAACTTATTTTATCAAAATATTATTAATTTTCTCTTTTTTCCTTTTTTAACACATTAATTTTATCTTGTTATTAATTGTATATTGTAATTTTTATTAATTTTTAAACCTGAAAACACTCTTTATTTGTTTATTTACTATTCTTTAAACTTACCTTTTTTGGTTTCACTCTACCTTACTCAATTCCTTGTTTAAAATCTTCTCCAGAACCTCTTTCTTTCTTTATCTACTTCTATTTATCTCTTACTCTCATACTCTCCTACTCCATCCTTCGTTCCAAATCCTTAGTTTTTCAAAACCTCTCTTTCTTTATTTACCTTTGTTTTATCTCAATCCTTCTCTTCTCACTATTTTTCTATTTTTTAAATTATAAAATAAATATTTATTATAACTTTAATTACACAGGCACACAAAAAATAAAAAGTGTCTCGGCCAAGACACTTTTTATTTTGTGTGTGCTTGTGTTATTAACTATAATACATTTTTATTTTTATTTTAGCCTTAACTTACTTTATCTTTCCCTTCCTCTTCACGTTTTATCTCCCTGTCACAACCATATCAATTCACATCCATTATATTCACATCCGTTAACTCTCAATTTCTCTCCTTCGCAACCGCTCAGTTTACACCTGTTGTTAACTTTCAATTTCTCTCAAGTAACTCTCTTTTTCTCAAATATTATTTCCTTATGCGATTTACATTCAAATCTGCTTGACTTCTTTCGCTTTTTTACATTTGTAATGAATTTCAAAGATCGATAATCGTCCAGACAAAAGACGAATCATTTTCTCAAATATACATCAATTTTTTATTTTAACATTACGTAAATTTTAGTTTTTTTAATTTCTTTTAAACAATTTCAAGAAAAACACATTTTATTTCTAAAATAAAAATTCACTACATTTAAAATTAATTTCTTTTAATTTTCTTGAGTAACATGTACAAAAACATTTAATAACAATTCTTTTTTTTAAATTAAACAAAGTCACATACATTTAACATTAATTTCTTTTAATTTTTTTTAAATTAATTATATGATTTGAATCTTCATCTTCTCCCAAACAATCTTTTCGCTTCCTTTTCTCTTCTTCATTTCCCATATCCTTTTCATAGTCTTGCTTGCTTGAACTATCACCTTTCTCCCTTCTCTCTTCTTTTTCATCTTCCTCCTTTTTCTCTTCATTACTTGCCATTTCCTTTTCATCATCTTTCTCCCTTTTTTCCTCTTCATTTCTCATCTGCTTTTCATACTCTTCATACTCTTCAGCTCCCATAATATTAATTTCGTCCATCCCGTCATTTAAAACTATAATATTTAAATTTCCATAATTTACAAATTATTTACAAACTAATATAATATTTAAATTTACATTTAAATAAATGTAAATATAATATTTAATTTATATTAACTTTACATCTTTTTTAAACTTACGTTCAACATTAATTTCATTTTCTTGATGAAATTCTTTATCCATCTTCCGTTTTCGTTATTGACGTTTAATATATGAATTTAGCGACTTTCAATTGATTATGCGACTTTCAATTGATTAATATTTAATATGTGATGTTAGCGACTTTTGATATTGATTAAATAATTATATTTAATATGTAAATTTAACAACCTATTTATTCTCTACTCAAAAAGAATAAATACCGGGTCAAAAAATAACATCGCAGGAAGATTCGGTCAATTATTTTCCGAAAGCGACTTTCGATATTGATTAATTGATTAATATTTAACATGTGAATTTAACAACTTATTTAGTCTCAAAAATTCTACCCCTGTTTTATGTAAAATTCTTTACTATTATAATAAAAAGACAGTTTGTAGCCTTTTTTTATTTGCTATAACCTCGGTAACAAAAAATTATACACTTTATAGTTCTTCCCGTGAAATTCTACCCCTATTTCATATACTTTTAGTAAAAATTTGGTCAATTATTTCTCGAAAAATTAGAAAAATTAAAAAACCGGTTTCCAAAAAATAGGTAACAAAAAACTATACACTCTACCTCTACACTCCCCAAGAAATTCTACCCCTATTTCATATACTTTTAATAAAAATTCGGTCAAATGGTTTTTAATTTGAAAAACTTCTGATACCGGTTTCCAAAAAAATCGGTATTAAAAGTATATGAAATTTAATAAAAATTCGGTCAAATGGTTTTTAATTGCAAAAATTTCAGTACCGGCTTCCAAAGAGATCGGTAACAAAAAATTATACACTTTATGGCACTCCCCGGAAAATTCAACCCCTATTTTATATACAATTCTTTGAAATTCCGAACTGAGAATGAGCGAATGCGGCGTGAGGGAGCCGGACATTCTTCTTGCGGAGATAGAATGGGCCGTGGCAAGACTGAAACACAAAACTAGCGGAAGCGATAGAGTCACAGCCCAAATGCTCAAGAACCTAGGCCCAGAGGGCACGCACATGCTCCACTTGATCTGCCAGAGGGTCTGGAGTACTGGACGATGGCCGGATGACTGGTCTGAGTCTATACTTAACGCAAATGTGAAAATTACAGAACAATATCACTGTTGTCACATGCTAGTAAGATACTTTTGAGCATAATTAAGGCAAGACTAGAAAATTACATCGACCGGCATATCTCAGAAGAACAGGCTGGTTTCGTCAAAGGAAAAAGCACACGCGAACAAATCTTTAACGTCCGACAGATGATTGAGAAGAGCAGAAAATTTAATGTGCCATTACTGATGTGTTTCATTGACTATGCCAAGGCGTTCGACTGCGTCAGTTGGAAGAGAATGTTCGAGGTGATGAGAGAGATGGGAGTTCCTGAACACTTGATACTCCTTGTGCAAAACCTGTACCTGGACGGCACATGTAGAGTCCGACTGGAGGATGCCACTTCGGGGCCCTTCAGCGCACGAAGGGGAGTGCGACAGGGCTGCATCTTATCACCAAAGCTTTTCAACCTTTACGGCGAATATATCATGCGCAAAGTGCTGGAAGACTGGACGGGGGGTGTCCGGAACTGGGAGGAAGATCAGTAATCTCAGGTTCGCGGATGACACCACGATTTTAGGTGCAACCGAAAGCGAGCTGGCGGAGCTGCTGTTACGTCCCGATAGATCGCGGCCGCGAAGGGGGCGGTACTCGGATCGCTTATACGGGACTAGTCGCTTTTCGGGTTATCGAGCCAAGGGGCTCTATCCGGGGATACCTGCGACCGAGGTAATTCGCTATCCAGACGCTCGTCACCAAATCGTTTGCCCGATCCGCACCCTCACTGGGAGATTCAGATTCGGTAATTCTTCACCGTTGATTCAGAGGATTCGTCAGAAATCGTTCAAACGGTTCTTCTACTCTAGCGCATGCGTAACATTCGAAAGCGGGCCGGTAATCGGCTAGAACTTTACTGCACTCGCTACACGTGGGGAACTCTATCCGCGGACCGTACTGCACGAAGTGCCTGAGGACGCCTTCGAAATCTTGCCGGAAGGGCTGGTATTTGCCAAGCTAACAATCCTCACAAATAATGACCCCCGTAGTTTTATTTTGGAAAAACAACGACCAGACACAGATTCCCGTCATTAGCCACGCTCTGATAGGGCTAGGGGGTAAAACTACCTCCGGAGGTTGCCGATTTACCGGATGTCCGGGACACATGAACAATGGAGCGCTAAACCCTAGTTTGGGAGATGGCGATTATCGTAGACTCGCGTTCTAAAAATTGGTCTCCTCCCTCGTGTTCCACCGAACGTTTTACGTTAGAGAATATTTCACAGCACGTGGTACACGCGGAGGGGCTCTGGATTTCTCCGATCACGACGTCGCACGAATCGCACTCTTCGACTTTGTATCGGTAACCAATATGCATATAATGACGGACTAAGCAGTCGTACTGGCGGCGTTGCGGGCCCGTTAGGTCTCGGAAACACTCTTCACAGAGGTAGTGTTTGCTATCACGATTTTGATGGCAAATAGTAAAGACACACACGGCGCGCGATAACCAATTCCGCCGCGCAATTCTAGAGGCCAATGAGGTTAGTCGGCGCGCGGGGCGTCGCGTGCGCGGCTCGCTCATGCCGTTCGCTTAGCGCCTAGGGGCGTCGTCACTTACCTTTAGTCGAGTTCCAATGGGTGATCCGCGGTGCCCCCAGTGTTCTGGTGGTGAGGCGTCGAACCACAGGTGTAGAATCTCGGCGCGACGCTGGATCAGGCGGATCCGGCGGGGGTCGTTCTTTTTGATTGAAGCGATGAATTCCCAAGATGGAACTGATGGTGGGATGTCGGAATCTCTCCCCGGTGTGAAGGTGATCGGGGTTAGCCGATAGTTCTGGGCCTTCCGGAATGCTTGGTAATCTGCTCGAGACTCGGCCTTGTCCAGTGGAACGTAGATGTATTGTATACTTTTAATGTTAATTTTGCGCACTGAAGTTACGTTTTCGAGTTTTGGTCTCGCGTCCGCCTTGCACGCGGAACTCGCGACGAAGTACTTTTCGTATTCAGGATCAGGCGTGTAATCGGAAAGGACTCCTAACAATGGATTCGGAGGGGTCCCGAACAAAAGGCGGTTGAGCCTGCGGGTGCGTACCTTGAGTCCGCTTCGTCGCGTCTTGGGCATTTGTTAACTACTGATTGAGGTTAAAAGACAAACTCGCTTCGGTTGACTCTCCTTGCTCGTGGCGAGAAAGCGTGCTGCTCATACAGCACTGCCCCTCTCCAGACACCCACGGACGGTAGCGTGCCGCTCGTACGGCACTGCCTCGTACGCAGATGTGGCACAAGGGGAGGACCGGTGATTCGGATGCCTTATTGCAATTACTAGAATATCCACAGGCGGAGACGTGCCGCTCGTACGGCACTGGGCTCGTGTGTGGATGTGGTGTAAGTGGGATCAGTGGGGGATGTGCGAAGGGGTGTAAGAATTTGCAGAGTAAGATATTGTGTAAAAATGATTGTATATTACGATAATTCTACATAGGACATATGATTACAAAAGTAACAAGATTACAATCAGGGATGTATATATGGTGACACGTAATTCTATATGTAGTAAGAGAGCTGAAGGCTCTGGGTTCGGTAACGCACGTGGAGATAAGAAGATTCTCGATATAGAAATAGGAAGGTTCTGGATTCAGAGAGACCCGAGAAGGATTCGGTGGTTACTTAACTGGAGAGTCCGTGATCGAGGTAGGACTCCGGGGAACTGAGGGAGTCCCTTGGGATGTTCGTCCTTATATTCCTGTTTTCCCGATGGCGGGGGTGGTCGAGTGGAAGGGTTGACTGAGTGGAAGGGTTGAGTTGCGTCATCGGCTCCGCTTTCGATTTCTCTCCTTATATGGTCATGGCCTGAGTTTTCTTCCTTTTGCTGCCTGAGTGGAAGGGTTGAGTTGCGTCATCGGCTCCGCTTTCGATTTCTCTCCTTATATGGTCATGGCCTGAGTTTTCAGGAAGGGTCTGGGAGGGTTTAGGTTTGCGTTACTTGAAGGAAGCGTTTGCAAGAAAATTCCTATGGCTAAACCCTTGTGAGCATTGCGACTTATTCGTTGTATATACATTATTGGAATAGGCCAAGCCTATTGCGTATATCGTGACTTATCTTCTATATTTATATGCTAGTGGGTAGGTTAGGCCTACCGCGCAGGTCGTGACTTATCGCTAGCGTGGTAACTTATTCAGTGGTAATCCTACTGTCGTTATTCGGTGGTAATCCTACTGTCGGTAAGTCATGCTAGTAAGTATGGTAACTTGTTCGGTGGTAATCCTACTGTCGGTAAGTCATGCTAGTAAGTATGGTAACTTGTTCGGTGGTAATCCTACTGTCGGTAAGTCATGCTAGTAAGTATGGTAACTTATTCGGTGGTAATCCTACTATCGGTAAGTCATGCTAGTAAGTATGGTAACTTGTTCGGTGGTAATCCTACTGTCGGTAAGTCGTTGTTCTTATGAGTAAGGTCTGACTAAAGTCTTCCTATAATCTAAAAAAGGTTTCAAATTTTCCGGGCGTATGAGAGGGTGGACGTAACACTGCTTCGTATGGTGGAGGTCGAGAGTATGCAACTGGGACTCCACATAAACAGAAGCAAGACCAAACTAATGTTCATCGATCGTGCCGGGACCCTGCAGCGCACACACGAGCTCCGTGATTTGGAAGTGGTTTCGGACTTCGTATACCTGGGCTCCGTAATCAGCGATGATGGAAGCTGCGACAGGGAAGTAAGCCGCCGTAGCCAAATGGCAAAGGATGCTATGAGGCGGCTCGGCAAAATCTGGAGGAATCGTGGCATGAGCAGGAAGACCAAGGTCCGACTAGTCCAGTCCCTGGTTTTCTCAGTGTTCCTATATGCTGCTGAGACATGGACACTGAAGGCAAAATTGAGGAGCAAAATAGATGCATTCGAAATGTGGTGCTGGCGGAAAATGCTGGGTGTGCCTTAGACGGCCCATCGCACAAACGCGTCAATTTTGCAAGAACTTGGAATTCGAACTCGCCTGTCTACGATTTGCCTAAGGCGTATTCTGAGGTTCTTCGGGCACATCTCCAGACGCGAGCCGGACAACTTGGAGACTTATGATCGTTGGTCAGGTCGAGAGAAAAAGAGGCAGAAGCCGATCCCCGACCAGATGGGACGATGCCGTCAGAAAAACCACACAGGGACTCATCCACGAGGCGATGCGCCGAGCTGAGGACAGGGAATCATGGCGACAGATGGTCCACGATTCATGTGGTCATGATCCTCAGTAATGAGGGACCGACTTAGATGATGAACCTACATAGGTTAGTTGACGCGCTTTAAACACGCGAGAAAGTCGCTGCTTTACCAAAACACAACATTAAAGCATAAAATGAACTTCGTTGACCCTGACAGCGGTGCTCACACACAAACTATCAAGCGTGCCTGGGGAGAGACGCGTTCTAATATTCCTCGCTGCGAAACACGTCAAAGACATTATGAAGGATATATTGCAGAATTTTTGTTTTGCCGTAAATATAACTTTGACACTCGGATTATCGCATTCTTTGATGTAATGACTGAAATCTTTGAGATTCCTAATGATAGTGTTGAATAAATCACGATCAAACGTTTATTTTTGTATTTAGCTACATAGGTATACCTTCCAATACTCAAAATAGCTGCTATAATTTTCAAACTTTTTTTGTTTATAACTTTTTAATAAACAATGACCGCCGGCTAAAACCTTCTGAAGGTCACTCAAAAGGGTGACCTTGACAACATATGTCAAGGTAATTGAAATCGAAGAGGAGGCCCCTTTTATGCATAAATACCTTTATTTCAATCAAAAGTGTTGATTATTATATCCTGCCTCCTCCGTGGAACGATCGAAGCCTAGTGTCCAGAAAAGGGGCACAACAAATGGTGGCAGCGTGAGGGATCCACTGGCAGGAAGACGGGAACGGCAGCTGAAACAGAAAAAATGAATCCTTAAGACGGTGCAACATTCTCAACGGAGACACGGCAGCCAGATTCGACAACAGCGGAACACACGGTAGCGGCCGGCGAGGAACCAACGTTCAGCGTAACCCGAGACGGCATCGACCTACCTCAACGGAGACTCACCGACAGATAAAGCGGCACGAGCAACAACATGCGACTAGCGACCGTAATGTAAGTCGATTAAGCAATTCATGTGAAGCGCAATTACCGTAGATGATGGAAAGCGATAATCCACCTGCGGAACTAAACCAATCGTGGCTCCATAGCAAGACGTCAGCGACGAGCGCGTAGAAATAGCCCGTTAAGTCCCGTTCAAACGACCGAAGGAGTCGTAAGCAACAATCGCGAAACCGTGCGTAGAAACTTAGACGCGTACTATTCAAGCGAAAGCGAATCAGAATTGGAATTACATCCTAACATCGTAGTCAAACGCGAATTTCAATTCGATAATTTAGACGCGAGCTTAATAGGACAAAATAACTGCCCCGAGGAAAATATACTCCACCCCTCACACGCGTACGCACAATCTGAAGACGCGGACAGTACGACCAGTAGACTATCACAAAGACGAGAATTCTCATTGACTTCGTATGATAGTAGCGTATTCAACCCGCGAGAATATTACTCAGCGTCAAGAAATGTAAACGTAATTAAGATGGCGGAAACACAAAATGACAACCGCGAGCGAACAACGTAAACGAAAACGCGCCGATAATCCCAGAGGAAATAGACGAAGAAATAAAACGTTTTAATCGAGTGCTATCACAAAGAGAAACCCCGGCGAATCACTGTAACCAGATGCCCGGACAGGCCGGACTGCCGCGGGACGATAGAGATTACATTCTCGAAGAAATACTACACGGAATCCGCAACTTACAAGATTGCGTAAATCAATTAGAAATGGCGAATACTGAACGCCGCGAATTTCACGCGAGACGCGAACAAAGTGACCTCCCGTTCGAAGTGACGTACGGACAAACGTCGTACGATATTCGGAATCAAGCGGAACGCGCAATCAAATATCTACGTCTAAAAGAGGCACGCAACATGATACCCGAGTTCGACGGAACCTCGAGTAAACTGCAAGAATTTTTGAGCGCCGCGTCATACGCAATAAAAAACATAAATCCGATAGAAGAAGAAACATTATTAGAAGCAGTGGTATGTACAAAATTAAAAAGAAGAGCAATGATAGATTTTCAGACGCGAGAGATACGAGACTTCGCACAATTAAAAAAAGAGTTAGAAGTTTATTACTTGAGCCGCAAAAGCACAACACACTTACAACTAGAGTTTAATACACTCAAGCAAAAACCTGGAGAAAGCGCAAGAGCATTCGGATTAAAAGCCGATAAATTAGCAATGGATTTATACGATTCCATGATAGAGGGAAAAAATTACACAATAGAAAGCAAGCAAACTATTTTAGAAACTATCCAACAGCAGGCATTACAAAATTATGAACTAGGATTGAAAGACGAGATCAAGTTACTCGTTCGAGCTCAGCATTTCGCAACCTTGCAAGAAGCGATTGCCGGAGCGAGCGCCCAAGAAAAGGTAAACGGACCGGGTGGAAACCCGCCGCGTCCCAAAAATAATTATGCGTACTCGCCGCAACCGCGTGATAACCGATCAATAATACAATGCCAAAAATGCGAAAAATACGGGCACCACGGAAGGGAATGTCGTACCAGTAGATACGCGAACCGTTTCTCCTTACCGAAACCCGATAGGACACCCCGCGTAAATGCGATAGATAAATTCTGCAAATATTGTAAAAAAGCAGGACACATACGCGAAGAATGTTGGCTGTTAAATGATCGACCAAATAAAGAGAGAACAAATCATGACAAATCTAATAATCCACGAGAACAAAGTAAAAATTCGCACCCAAAAACGAATGGTCCGAGAAAAAAGAACAGTAATTCAGCCTCGAATAGCGATGAGGAAGACAAAGAGGACACAAAGCAGCGCCGACCGGCGATTGAGTATTAGGTGTCACATATGATGAACAAGCCGCGAAAGCATGCAGGGCTGGACCTAATCACTCTGCTTATGCGAGAAGCAAAGCGCGAAAAAATTTGCTGTTCGATACCGGTGTGGCCGTATCAATAATAAAAGTAAAGCATTTGAAAGGCGAAACATTGATAGAAGAAGATGAAATGGCCCTTACAGGAGTAACAGGTCATAAAGCTCACACCATTGGAAAATTTAAAGCGACTATTGACTTGAAAGATAGAAAAATCAAGCACACGATATATTGTAGGGAGCAGCATATCTGCCTCCCTGCCGATTGGTCAGCCCCCTCTCTAGCGTCAGCAAGAGGGGTTGAGAGTTACGAGGTTGGCAGAACTGAGTTAAGACGACCGTTAGATTTGTATCGAGACTCGTGACTGTTGCGTCGTTTGTAATAAAGTATTATTCTACTTTCGTAATTGAGTGTATAATTATTCCTCAATTCCTCTCATCAAGACGTCGGTAGTAGGCCGACACCCGGAGGGATAATCGACCTCCTGCGGTACCAAATACCTACAATATGTCGTCAAAGATGATTTCCCGATTGGGTACGACGGGATACTAGGAATAGATTTCATAAAAAAGCATCAATCGTCAATAGCTACGAATCGAGCTCAATACGAATAAGGAAAAGTACATTAAAATTGTACCCGTATAAGAAAATGATTTTGAAACCACGAAGCGAGACAATAATACAAGTCGCGACCGATAAAAACTCATTAGGAATAATACAGGCAAAAAAAACAATGCCAGGAGTGTTCATAGGAAACTGCCTAGTAATGCCAGAAAATTTTTTATGTCCGGCAAGCATATTAAATACGACTGAGAAGACGGTCGAAATGCTCATGCCGCAAGTAACATTAGAAGAGTTAGAGCAAGAAGAAGCAAAAGAGATAGGAGTAAACCAAGTGAAAAATACAGAAGAAACAATGCCGCGTAGCGAAAAAGTCGCAAAATTGTTACGCACGCAACATTTGAATGAAGAAGAAAAGGCCATTACGGAAATTTGCAAAGATTTCAGCAACGATTGCATCTGGAAGAAGAACCACTGACATGCACCGATATCGTCGTGCATAAGATTATCACAAAGACGGGCAGCGTACCGGTCAACGTCCGACCGTACCGCTTGCCAGAAAAGCACAAAAAAAATGTAAATAGACAAGTAAAGGATATGTTAAAAAGTAAGATTATTAGGCCTAGCACGAGCCCATGGAATGCGCCGTTGTTAGTAGTCCCAAAGAAAAGAGACGCATCCGGAAAACTAAAATTGAGAGTGGTGATAGATTTTCGGTTTGTAAACGATCTAACGGAAGGAGATTCTTTCCCATTGCCAAACATAACCGATATCCTAGACCAACTAGGAAACGCAAAATACTTCACCACGATAGACCTCGCCTCGGGATACCATCAAATCCCGATGGAAAAAGAAAATAAAGAAAAAACAGCGTTCTCTACACAATACGGACATTACGAGTATAATCGAATGCCCTTTGGACTGAAAAATGCCCCAGCGACATTTCAACGAGCAATAATAGCCGTTCTAGCAGGCTTAGTAGGATTACAATGTTTAATATATCTAGACGATATAATCGTATACGGAGCAAGTTTACAAGAACACAATAAAAAATTAATCGAAGTGCTAAAAAAACTGAGAAAATACAATTTGAAATTACAGCCCATTAAATGCGAATTCCTTCAGAAAGAAGTGACATATCTCGGACATGTGATAACAAAAAATGGAATCTCGCCAGATCCTTCAAAACTAGAAGCAGTAAAAAGTTTCCCGAGACCAACAAAGGTAAAGGATGGGCTTTTGTAGGATTAGCATGATATTACCGAAGATTTATTAAAGATTTCTCAGCGATCGCCAAGCCACTCACAAAAATGACCAGAAAAAATACCAAATTCGAGTGGAAGGCAGAATAGCAAAACGCATTCGAAATTCTAAAGGAAAAATTAAGTACAGCACCGGTATTAAAATACCCGGACTTTTCCTAAGAATTTGTAGTGACGACAGACGCGTCAGATTACGCAATCGGAGCCATACTGTCACAGGGAAAGATAGGTCAAGATCAACCCGTAGCTTATGCGAGCCGAGTACTATCAAAAGCCGAGCAAAATTACAATACCACAGAGAAAGAACTAATAGCGATAGTATGGACGGTAAAACACTTCCGACCATACGTTTATGAAACAAAATTTACAATAGTGACAGACCATAAATCATTGGTTTGGCTATTCAATGTAAAGGACCCCGGATCAAGATTAATACGGTGGAGGCTAAAATTAGAAGAATATGATTACACCATCGTACATAAGGCCGGGCAAGAGAATAGAAACGCTAACGCGCTGAGTCGACATGTGCCGACAGATATCAATAACATAGAGAAGGAAGAGAACAACGATCAGGAGAGCGAAAGAAAATACACAGAGAAAGAGAAGCAACATATACTGTACGAATACCATGATGCACCTGTAGGAGGACATCAGGGCGTGGAACGCACCGTAAACCGAATAAGACTGACGCATAATTGGAGAAAACTAACGAGAGACGTCGAAGACTACATCGCCAAGTGCCAATTACGCCAGAAAAATAAACTATCGCGAAGGAATAAGGCACTACCATTATATATAATTACAGACACCGCGGATAAACCGTTTGAAAAATGTGCGCTAGACATTGTAGGACCACTGACGGTGACCGAAAACGGAAATAAATATATCCTCACGTTTCAGGATAATTTATCGAAATTCAGTAAAGCGATACCCGTACCTAATCAAAAAGCGAATACAATCGCGAAATAATTTGTCACGAAAATAATCTTCGAATACGGTATCCCTGAAAAAAATACTGACAGACAGAGGAACGAATTTTCAGAGCGAGATATTTAAAAGGACGTGTAAATTATTAAAGATATAAAAAATTCAAACAACGGCTTATCATCCCGAGAGCAATGGAGCGCTAGAACGCTCTCATCGAACGTTGGCAGAATATCTGCGACATTATATTAACGCGGACCAGACAGATTGGAACGAATGGACGCCATACGCAATGTTTGCGTATAATACGACGCCGCACACGGCGACCGGGTTTATGCCCTTTGAATTAGTATACGGGCACCAAGCAACACTACCTACGGCACTGTCGCAACCACCGAAACTGACGTATACTTACGATGATTACGCGCAGGAGCTAAAAGAAAAATTAAGAGCGACACAACGAGTTGCAAAGGAACATTTGCGAAACGAAAAATCTAAGGCCAAAGAGACGTACGATAAGAAAATGAAAAAAATCAATTTCCGAGTAGGAGACAAAGTTCTGTTGCACGACGAGACGGTGCGCAAAGGAAGATCGAAAAAATTAAAATCCTCGTGGATAGGACCGTACAAAATAATCGAAAAACATTCAGACGTCAATTATACGATAAAAAAGGGACGGAAAACTACGCGAGTACACGTAAACCGACTAAAGCCTTTTATAGAACGATAATAACCATGCAAAAGAACGAAAATAGGCGATAGAAAGTAGGCAAGAGTAATAGACAATAAGAAAAGTAGAATAATAAAAAAAATAAAATAATCAGCACTTACCAATAATCACACTCGTCGGATAACGGTTACATCCCTCCGACCGGTGGCGACGTCCAGGAAAATCCGCAGGAGCCGGATAAGCACCCACGTGCTAGGGCGGCCTACTTCCTCATAGGCCGGCGGGGACGAGCGAGGCGATGAGGGCCCCGCACGCGCACTTGAACGCGCACTAGTAGGCGCACCACGCACACTTAGGGCACCCGCACGCGCCGCCCTTAGCCAGTACGACCACATACAGGCGTCGCAAGACGCCGGCGCGAAATACAAATTACACTGTATGCATCTTATTATGATCTCGCTCAATCAAATAATGTGCTCAGAGCTAAGCCTAGAAACACACTAAACGCAAAAAGAGAAAAAACGCAAGGAGAAGGTATGACCAAGCCAAGAAAAAATTCGGAGAAAAGTAACGTGAGTCCTTATGTGCGAATTTGCACTTACTGCATTTTTGTCGCTTCGGGAAAGGCAGGAAGGCGCGAGATAGAAAGGCAAAGAGCAGTTTGATTGAAAAGGAAGTGTATTTCAAACAGTGCAGTGTACAAAAGAAAAGCCGATAGCAAGAACGAGACAGAAGTGCGCGAACTCAAAAATCGGCGAAATCGTAGTGAAAGCGTGCGAATACTACTCAGCGAAAGCTACGTGCGGTATGAGCGCGGGCACGGCCGCACGTGCGCTATTTATAGTCTCCGACTTTCCAGAAGATTCTGCCGGTGATCGACAACAATTCTGTCGGAGACAAAGGCGGTGGCGAATCTTCCAGTTCGAAGGCTCCATCCGTTTGCCTCGTGCGGTCGCCAGCCGATTTTCAAGCCGCGCGATTCGCGGAGCGGAGCCTGTCTGCGCGCCGCGTCACGCAAGCGAGCGCGCGCTCGTGATTGGCGCACGGTGTGATCCCTCGTGGCAAAGCTGCCTTTTCCGAACATCCCGCCCGCCTTGTCGGTAGCGGTCGACGAAACACCGAGAACTTAGTCGATTCTTTTCCGGCATCCGTGCGACACGTGCTAAAGTCAGCTGATTGAGTAACACATACAGTGAGTAACGCGGCTTGTGTGAGTCTCTATAAGCCGTGTCAAGCAACGCACACCACAAGACGTGAGTACTAAGGCTACATTGGAGAAAAAAATTGTTAACAAAAATAATTATTTACATAAACTTAGTTGCATCTAAATACGGCAATGACAATCGACTATCTGTAGCGTAAATTATGTACAGGTTATATACAAGTATGGTTAAGTCGCGCAGGAGTGGATCAAGCGACAGGCTCTTGAGCAGGGGTGTTAGCCGGAGGCAGCGGCACGAGCTTCACGACGGGGCGAGTAAGCTCTCCGTTGGCGGTCCGTAAGTCCACCACCCGCACCGTCTTCTCTTGGGTGGAGGCGGACGACTCGAGCGAGTGGCTAGCGCAAAGATGGCGTGGTCTCGCTCTTGATTAAGCATAGCTGGCCCTCTCGCAAATTCTTGTCGGCTGTCCACTTCGGTCTCGGAGTGAGTTCATGCAGATACTCTCGGGACCACCGTTGCCACAGGTGGTCCCTCATGTTCTGAAGGAGACGCCAGCGGCTCAGCCGATTAGT
>NC_092369.1:4658423-4680235 GCF_030848805.1 Temnothorax longispinosus
CTGTATTATTGAATTATTTTACCATATGTAAGATATGTCTAAAGGGAATTAAAATAATATTCAACATATATTTGCACATTTCAAAATTGAATTATTAAAGATTTCTTATATCCTTTGTGGCGGTCCGCGCCACCAATGATACATCCCTGCGCGATGCCTGTAATACCGGCAGCAACGCCGCTAGACGTCGCATCGCCGGGCAGCTTCGCGAGTTCAAAATTCTGCACCGACTAGTATAAAAGGAGACCCCCTACAGGCTCGAGCAGATCTTCCCGGCGCCAGTCGCCGGAGGCATAGAGCGCCTAGACGCTGAAGCCTACCTACGGCGCCAGTCGCCCACAACGGCGCAAGTCGCCTGCACAGCGCGAGTCGCTTCCTCGGCGCCGGTCGCCTTTACAGCGCTAGTCGCTTCCTCGGCGCCGGTCGTTTTTACAGCGCTAGTCGCTTCCTCGGCGCCGGTCGCCTTTACAGCGCTAGTCGCTTCCTCGGCGCCGGTCGCCTATACAGCACTAGCCGCTTCCTCGGCGCGAGTCGCCTACGACGGCGCGAACCAGCCCGACCACAGCGCTAGACGCTCATCGACGCTCAAGGCGCTTGGTCGCCGTTCGGCAGTATCGCGTGAATGCTCACCGACTCGAAGCGCCTGGACGCCCTCGGCAGTAGCACACTAACGCTCTCCTCGGCGCCAGTCGCCCGGTTACAGCGCAAGACGCTTGACGACCTACTTGGCGCGAGTCGCCTGACACGAGGCGCAAGTCGCCAGTCAACCTACACGGCGCGAGTCGCCTAACCAAGGCGCGAGACGCCAGCCAACCTACGGCTTTCAGTCGCCCAGATCTTTGTTTCAGGTCACATACGGGCTGCTACGGCACACAGAGTAGCGCGTGGACGCTCGCCGATTTCCTAGGCGCACGGACACTTTCGACTTCCACAGAACCAGCCCAAGGAAGGAAGGAATAAACGCGGCCACGCAGACCAAACCGACAGGAGGCAGAATCATTTTCAAGCAATGACATATTACAAACACTGACACGTTTACAGTTGTATATAGTGGAAATATATATCAATCGTTAAATGCGAATCTGTGTCATCTTCCTTTTTACCCCTTTGCGATTCACAATCCATGGGCCAACTCCTACTCACGCACCATAGAATAAGGTAGAATACCGCATAATATAAGTAGTAGCGCCCATATCCTTTTATGATAAAAGTCATATTGAGATTTTATGATGAAAGAAGGTATCGTTCTTATTACAAAACGCTGTTAGAATAGAAAATAGAAATAGAATTCAGACGAGTCACCTGTATGACTCATTCGAGTGAATCTAGTCCTCGCATAGACCATATATGGACATGCCAAGGCAAAGCGGAACGCATGACCATATAAGGTAAGGAATTTAAGACACCGCCTTATGATTTATTGTAACAAGATATTGTCACCCCCCCCCCTTACTACCTATGTCAAGGCCGAGCGAGCCGCATATCATATAAAATAATGAATTTTAAGACACCTCCTTATGACTCACCGTAACGAGGTGCGTCATCACCTCCCACTACCGTTTCCAAAATTGTATAAAAGCGGAATATTTCACCCTCTCGACGGAGAGTGTGGAACGAGCCAGGAAAACTCACATATCATATACTTGTTCCATCCTCCCACATAAGCCACTTGTATCGTGAAGTTCTACAATAAATATCATATTTTTTTATACCAAAAGAAAGATAAAAATTATTGAATGCCTACCTTCGACCGAGGAGCCATAATCCACATCGCCGAAGAACAGCTAATTATCCTGGGGTTTTACCTTCTTAACCGCGCGAGAAGAACTCATCAACGGAGACGTTCTGCCGGATCGAGCCACCTCGCATCACCCAGGACGTCACACTCCGCACCAAGAAGCAGCTCGACGAGGTCTCGAGCACAGAACTCGGGATCGGCTCTCGCCCGTCCACGTGCGACCACGAGCCGCTGCCGCTCTCGGTCGCCCCGCTGTACACGGACAGTTTCGGCAGTACTAAGGACGAGACGGTGAGCGTGTATTGTCCCATACGCGACGCGATGGTGACAGCAACTCGTCCTCTCGCGTAGCCTGTCCGGAGGCCACCCACACCGTAGATCGCGATAGACGTCGGAGTGCGCGGCAATCGCAAACGTTGGGCTAACGATTCCGAGATTAGCGACGTCTCGGAGCCCGGGTCCACCAAGGCACGCACGGGGTGGTACTCACCGTGACAGTTCATTACCAGAACGCGCGCGGTCGCGAGTAAGACGAGTGTGCACTCCGCGGACAGGCGCTTTGCAACGTGCACCGTTGGTATCAAGCTCGCACCGGAAGCGGGCAACGCGACGGCCGAAAATGCGTCATGAAGCGACGTATGATGCCGACGCGAGCACTTTACGGAAGTCTTGGTGGAATTGCACTCACCAATCAGATGTCGACCCAAGCAGTTCAAGCACCGGTGATGCGTCGTAGCCGGCTCGCGCCGCTCTTGGGCTGTCTTTCTTTTATATTGGTCGCAGAAGGCTAAGAAGTGCTCTTTCTTACAGAGTGGGCAACTGCGGCCGGCGTCCGTCCCCTGAGTCCTGGCGTGGTTAGCACGAGCTGAACGGCCAGTCTTCTCACCAGGTTTTCCCAAGGATGTCTTGCCCTTGGCTACCCGGAGCACCTCCTGCGTCATCAGCTGCTCCTGCAGGAAGTCGCGGAGCTCCTCATAAGACGGGGGCACGACGGTTTTCCCGAGCGAGCTCTCCCACTCGCGGCGGGTTTTGGATGCGAGGAGTTCTACGACCAAGTGCACAAAAAGGTTCGTGCCGTTCGTGATCGGTCGCCCAATACCTTCCAATGCACCGACGGTGGAGACCACTCCGTGGAAGATGCGTCGGAGATCGGAGACGGTAAGCTTCTGACCAGTTGCTCAGCGTCCCCTTCCACGCTTGTCTTTAGATAATGGAATTTCTCCACTTTTGACAGGGAATCTTCTGTCACTACGATGGAGGAGAACAAATCTCGGAAGGCAGGCCAATCCTCGAATTTCCCCGAGAACTCCGGCATCTGGATTTGGGGCAATACGTTGCGAGAAGTCGCATGCCCCGCTTTGGTCGATTTCGAGTCATCGAGAACCTTCGCTTCCTCGAGCTTCTGTTCGTACTCCAGAAGCTTGGTTCTCTGCTGGATGTAGGCCGTTTCGACGGTGCTCAGAAAATCATCCGTATTGTACGTGCTCCTATCAAACTCCTCACCGAACTCTGCTTGCAGGCGGTCGTGCTGCGCTTGGAATTTGACCCACTTGCCCTCCAGGACTGACAGCGTAGAGTGAATGAGGGGGAGCAAGATTTTGGCGGCGCCGGCTTTGCGGAGATTTTCTACGGTGCGGGCAATGCGCCCGTAAATGTCTCGTTGGGAGTTGATTAATCGCTCCATTCTTCCTTTTCAGAATCACTACGACGCGATGGAAGCCGCGCCGAGGGCTGGATCGCAAACTGAAGCCGGTTATCACGACGCGAATCCGGCTCGAAAGACCAGAAATGTGCGAATTTGCACTTATCGAATTTTCGTCGCTTCGGGAAAGGCAGGAAGGCGCGAGATAGAGAGGCAAAAAGCAGTTTGATTGAAAAGGAAGTGTATTTCAAACAGTGCCGTGTACAAAAGAAAAGCCGATAGCAAGAACGAGACAGAAGTGCGCGAACTCAAAAATCGGCGAAATCGGAGTGAAAGCGTGCGAATACTACTCAGCGAAAGCTACGTGCGGTATGAGCGCGGGCACGGCCGCGCGTGCGCTATTTATAGTCTCCGACTTTCCAGAAGATTCTGCCGGTGATCGACAACAATTCTGTCGGAGACAAAGGCGGTGGCAAATCTTCCAGAAAGTCGGAGGACAAGTTGTTTGTTTTTATTCGGAGGCTCTATCCGTTTGCCTCGTGCGGTTGCCAGCTGATTTTCAAGTTGCGCGATTCGCGGAGCGGAGCCTGTCTGCGCGCCGCGTCACGCAGGCGAGCGCGCGCTCGTGATTGGCGCACGCGATGCTCAGTGTGATCCCTCGCAGCAAAGCTGCCTTTTCCGAACACCTTATCTTACAGGATGCTGATCGTCGTCCAGCACGTCGCGAAAAAAACGAAACCCGACACAGCACCATCGTACGAGATACGACAATTCAGCAGCAAGCCGGGAATATACTTTGAGAGAACCGGACAATTACAACAGGTAGAAGCCACATGGAAATTAGCGATTAAAATCGACATAGCAGCCTTAGGAAACCGATATCACCAACTTCAGGAATTTTTGCAGCAAACCGAAAAATTATGCGAAACGATACTCGCAATGGACACGCAGCAGATGTGCAAAAATATTCTCCATACGATAGAAAAAGATAATAAAAAATTAACGCAATTATTAACGCGATTACAAACGATATAAAAAACAAACGATAACAAACAAGGTTTAATAGATGCGATCGGCACGATCAGAACGCTGTTCGATACTATGGATGCCAAAGACGCGAAATACATACAGGAGCAGCTTGAACTGATACAAAATCAGCAACAGACTCTACGGTACACCGCGAAAAATCAATTAAAAGTGATAAATGCCACAATAGGTCACATGGAGGCCCTAGAAAAATTGTTATATTATAACGAACAACTGCTGACGAACGTCACGACACGAATACAGCAGGAAATAGCCAAGTTCGCCAGAAGAGAAGAAATAGACGAACAGTTACTAATAAAAAATCTTCAAGAGGCACCAGATTGGGTTCTTACCGATTAGTAGTGTGAGTTTGATACTTTAAGATTTATGAGAATTACCGACTTCATTAAAAAACATCTTTGTTTGCCATCAATCTGGTGCCTCTTGAAGATTTTGAACCAACCCTCGTTAAAAAGAGAAATAAATGTAATTCAACAGATATTAATCTTTCAGTCAGATATGGGATTTATCGGACCTTGAAACCGCATGCCGACTTGCGGCACACTTTCGCGCTAAAGTCCCCCCGTCTCATATTGCGTCGACTCTCTGATGAACAACTGCGTAGAGCGGCCGGCGTACCGGACCTGGCGGAGCAGGGCGTCCCGGAGACAGCGGCGGCCGAGGAGCAGACGCTGGCCGTTCCGTCCTTTGACATGCTTTAGTTGTTCGATTGGGGAATGCTTGACCCTCTGCCATGCCCGTCCCCACCGGGAGATACGGCAGACGCAGTGGAGCGTCTGCTGGTAGGCGGGACAGCCCCGACCGAGGTGATTGACGCGGACGAGGTGATCGCCGCAGCAACGGGCGAACCGGCGGCGAACCGAGACGGCGCGGACCCGGAGGCGGAATTGGCGGCCGTCCAGACCGCGGTGCAGGCGCTCGAGGCGGAGCTCGCCGCTATCGGAGGCGACGCACCAGCCGCGCCCGCCGACACAGCCGGGGAGAAGGCTCCGGGCAACCCGACCAGATCGCCGGACGAGGCGACCTCCGAGGAGTTCCTCAGCCCGTCTGGGGAGGAATCGTCAGCGGACGGCGGGGCACCGCCCCTTCATTAGAATTAAGTGCGAGCGTTCCGAGGATGAGGGATAACCGCGTTTGTATGACGTCCGTTTGCTTTACGATCCCCATCCGGCGCGAATCATATAGATATATAACCACTTAGGTATAAGCGTTTGCGGCTAAGTCCGCCAAGCAATAGCTCGTAGATTTTAAGTTTTCCCCACAGGCGCCGGTCACCAACCATTTTCTTTTCATTTATTTCTTTCCGGCTCGAGCCACGTCATATTTTATTTTCTCCGCGCGAACCGGCGCACGACGCGCGAGTAATCGGTTCGAGCCACCCACAATCTTCAGAAGGAGTCGGGACGACAACCGGCGACCCCGTTCGCGAAATGGTTAGCCACGGGCTGAAACGCGCGAACAACCGCCCATGACTGACGAAGCGAGGACGAAAGTCAGTCAGGGGAAGTCGGCCGAGCGATTGGAGACCGCGTTCGCGAAATAGCTTACCAAACCCTGAGACGCGAAAGCGAGCGTGCATGACTGACGAGCGGGTGACGAAAGTCCGTCAGGGAAGATCGGCAGAGCGATCGCGAAAAACTTTACCATCGGTTCAGGCGCGAAAGCGAGCGTGCATGACCGACGAACGAACGACAAAAGTCCGTCAGGGAAGGCCGGTCGAACGATACGAGACCGCGTTCGCGAGATAGCTTGCCAAGCGCCGGAAAACAAAAGCGACCGTGCATGATAGACAAACGCGAGCGAAGACTTAGTCGGAGAACGAGTGGCATGCGATCTGACGAGAACTTAGCGAAATCGGGGACCATGCGCAGCGGGTCAAAAAGATAGAACGAAGCCGACGCCCAACAACAGGGAGACGACCTTGGTAAACCACCAGGAAGCCGGGACGTCATCCCCAGGAACCGGCAGTGGAAACGAGTTTCCACCGCCCCGCGGATCAGTCAGAGGAAGTCGGCGTCAACGGCGAACATCATGCAGGTCACCCGGACGTCTTCTCCGAGGAGGTCGTCCGGGAACATGTTCCGTAGCGTAGGAAAGATCACGCGCATAGGTCGGCGCCGTCGACGCGCGTAAAAGGCAAAAGTTGGAAACCTGGTGCATCGGGCCCAGGGCGCGCGGTGCGCGCGAGCGCAGATTCGGTGGAAATTTCCATGTTGACGCGGTAGGTCGCCCGTACGCGTAAACACGCGTAGAAGGGGAAAAGAGAAAGCCGCACATCTGGCGAACATCTGGCACTACGGCGCAATAGGCGACGGAGTGGGGCTGCGATCCAGAAGTGGGGAGCCCAAGCGAGGAGCGTAACTCGGGGCAGTCGGTCGGGGATCGTCGAGTAGGTGACATTAAAATCGCGCGCTAACGTTCCTCGTATAGAATCAATTCCGCGAGTCGAGCCCGGACGCGTTGATGGTTGCCCCGCGGTTCACAACAACCGGCACGACGCCCGCGGAAACGCGTTACTTGCTCGCGATACGAAAGCGAGTGGTGCTTAGTCACCGAGTGTGAAGAGTGGAAGCGAAGCGTACAGTCCCAGGTAGCAAGCACTCGTCATTTTGACGTCAATTGACGTCAAAAGTCTTTTGACGTCAAAAGTCTGTCATTTTGACGTCTTTTGACGTCAATTGACGTCAAAATGACGAGTGCTTGCTACCTGGGGTACTTGTATCCAGCGACACGCGTATCAGCCATTTTGTGAACAACAAAGATCTGTGAACAACTTCCTGCGGGAAAACATTCAATTGAATAAATTATTGAATCATATTGTGAAATAATTCGGGAATTATCGTCATTTACTTACCTTGTGTTACTTACCTGATCCATCGGCGGTGATCCCACGAAGTCCCTCGGCGTCAATGAAACGGAGTTCCTTGAGCGGCTAAATCCCTCGGAGCGGTGAAGCGGAGATTGAGTAGTAGCGGTGATGATCCAGCGTTGGCAGGAACCTGAAAATAAAGGAATAGAATTAGACAGATAATCCGGAAATTCATGATTACTTACCTTCTCGGTTGGTAAAGGTTAAACTGAGTGGCGACCGTGTTAAGGAAGAAAACATCGGGATTTGGACACCCAAATCGCAACGTCCGGTTACAACCTCATCAAAATTACATCTTTTTAGAAATATATTTTTAAATGCAATAAATATATGCTTGAATTTACATACGTTCGGTGCCTAGCAAAAATAAATATTTATTTGGTTTTGAGTTTTTTTTTCGTACATCTGGGATGTAGGAACAATGTACACGACATACAAAATTTCATTTGACCGCCAGAACACCCTCCAAAAGGGGTGAAATATTTTTCTTTACATAAACCCATTGCTCAGGGTCTTACTCTGTTTAGAGGTTATGTTATTTAATATTATTTTCATAATCATTCACTCCAATTTCACGAATTATATTAAATAATTAAAACTATTAACGGTATTTAAAGAAAGTAACCGAAAAAACCAATACTTGTATTCGCATTGCCACACGGTGTCTACGGACGGACATGGACACGAATGGTCAATCCACGCGTTTCACAGTCTCAGACTGTGAATGCGTTAGGATGGAAGTATGGCTCCGATCACACTTTTGCAGTGATATTTGGTAAGTATCACACCTACTGAGTGGCGGTATTAAACCATACTCTGCTAGTTCCTATCCTTACGAAAAAACTACACTAGGGTATTTCGTATCCTGAATTCGGAAACCAGTCAACAACAGTATACTAGCGAGCGAAAGCGGTTGGAATAATTGTAAATAAGTAACCTACAGTGTGAAACTTGAACAGTTTTCTCCGTGTATGTGGACTTCGTCATCGGCAACCTGGGACACGTAGACATCGAATTTGAGATATTATTAAACCTAGACACCGAAAACTACGGAGCGCGCTATCTGGACCTCGTCATCAGCAACCTAGGACACCCAGACATCAATTTCAAGGTATTAATACACGTAGACACCGAAAACTACGGAGCGCACTATGTGGACCTCGTCATCGGCAACCCGAGACACCTAGATATCGAATTCAAGGTATTAATACACGTAAACACCGAAAACTACGGAGCTCATTATCTAGACATCGTCATCGGCAACCTGGGACACCTAGACATCGCATTCAACGTATTATTACACCTGGATACCGAAAACTACGAAGCGCACTATGTGGACCTTGTCATCGGCAACCTGGGACACCTAGACATCCAATTCAACGTACGATTACACTTGGACACCGAAAACTATGAAGCGCACTATCTGGATCCCGTCATCGGCAACCTGGGACACGTGGACATCGAATTCAAGGTATTAATACACGTAGACACCGAAAACTACGGAGCGCACTATGTGGACCTTGTCATCGGCAACCTGGGACACCTAGACATCCAATTCAACGTACGATTACACTTGGACACCGAAAACTATGAAGCGCACTATCTGGATCCCGTCATCGGCAACCTGGGACACGTGGACATCGAATTCAAGGTATTAATACACGTAGACACCGAAAACTACGGAGCGCACTATGTGGACCTCGTCATCGGCAACCTGGGACACGTAGACATCGAATTCAACGTATTATTACACCTGGACACCGAAAACTATGAAGCGCACTATCTGGACCTCGTCATCGGGAACCTGGGATACTTAGACATCGAATTCAAGCTTGATTCATAAGAATCGACTTAAAAATTACCTAGCGGCACTTTCTGCCAAGCGTAGAAAACCTTCTTTTCCGGCAGCGGTGGTAATACGATTTAAGGATACGAAATCTCTCCAGATAAACATGAATCAATTGACTCAATATATATTATATGTATACCTAATTTACCTAAATAGAAATCTTTCTCCTGACCGATAAGTCTATCGACCTAATTTACCTACCTACTAGATCGATCGAAATACGCGCGCGATATCGAAACTGGCGATACCTGCGCCGCCAGCGTCGAAAAAGTGAAAGTGACATTTCTCTGATAATCATAATAATATTGAATGAGAGCGTCGACGTAGAAGAAGAAGTATCTTAAAAATAAATTTTTACATTTGGACTTTTTGCGTCACAATATCTCCGCTCGTAGGGCACGTAGCGGAATATTATAAGAGACACCCCCCCCCCCCTAATTCGACCCCAAGCTATCGATCAAGTCTACTTAGAACTTGATCCGTTCACTCGTTATCAAGATCTCAACATCTCGGGTACTCGCAACCCGTCGCGTCGCGTAAAAGGTCGGTCTCGCTCCGCGTGTACTTAACGCGAGACACTGCCGTGTCTCTTGATAACCACAATTACAGAAGATTTAACAGAAGACGTGAAAGACACGATAGATTACCTCACATATTCGCGAGAAGGAATCATACTCACTCGTCTATTACCGATAAAAAATATAATAACGGAATTAAAAGAGGCGACGTCACAATTGACGCGAGGATCTCATTTTCTATTCAAAGTTAGATTAGAAAATTGAAACGATATACAGAGTTACGTAGAAATTAACGCGTTAATACGCGTAATCGCTAATCCGAAAATTTACACAATAATTAAATTTCCCGTGGTAGCATACCCCGTGTATGAAATAATAAGAACGACACCATTACCTGTCTATATAACCGAATATTTTTACATTTTTAAGAATTACTCACAACATATTAGCGATAGATAAAGAGAATCATAATTATATAACGTTAGAGGAGCGTGATTTTAATGATTATAAACGAAACGGAGTAAAATATATATGTAACCAAAACTACCCGGTATACTTTATAAAAGCCGACGCACCATGCGAGGTGGAAGTTTATGTAAAAACGCCATGATATGTAAATACCTGCAAAAAACGTCAAATAATGGCTGTGTTCCTTTTTTACTGCGAGCACTGGCAATACTGCCAAATTTGTTCCGTTATAAGAATGCAGTGCACTGCAACAGTATCTAGTTCCATCAATGACGTCATAAGTAGCAACCATCTTGGCACTGTAACTACTGCGGCTGAAGAGGTGAGGCAATTGCAGTGCAATATGGCGGCGAGCCGGGCGAGCAGTTCGATGAGTTTGATGGAAAAATTGGAATTAATAGATCCCGAAACAAATAAAACGTTAATAGTGGGGGTTGATGCGAAAAATGCGCATAAAGCACGGACTGGTAAGTACAAATTATTTATAAATTTAACTTGTAAAAATTTGAATGTATTATTAGACTAATATTTTTTAACCTCGAAATATACATGCCCGGTGAGAAATGACTCGTCGATCAATAAGTCATTTCTAGCTAGATAAGTATATTTATATAAAAAATATGATACATTCTTTTTTAGAAAACGTTAATTAATTTTACAGATGAGGAATATGCTTATAACTTATTCGTACATGCAAAAGGAAAGACAGATGGTGGTATGTAATATTAAAAGAGATCCACACTTGATTGTAGATATTTGACTGTTAAATAATTCACTTTTATTAATTTATTTCTTGCTTATAAACATTTATAACGTAAAGAGGACTCTACTATTAAAAGTATAAATGTTATAATTTTTTTAAAATTAATTTATATCAATAGGTTCAGGGGTATCAAGTAATAAATCACAATCTGCAAAAGCTGCAAATCTACATCACGGGGTGGTATGTAATAATAATACTTATTTAAAGCAAAATGTTCTTTCTATTATATTGATTGCGTTCCGATATTCATTAACAGTACTAAAAATCTATATTCGTATTACGTATATGGATTTTCCATACTGACAATGAATATCGGAACATATTTTAAATATTCTATTAACTATAAATAATAATACATAAATAGATGAAGAATGTATAGATGACCCAGATTCGAATGAGCTGAATAAACAATCAAATAAAGAAGATATGTTATATAATTTTTATATATCTAATCTTTATTTTTATTTGTAAAATTATTTATTATTGTTTTGTAGATACTTACATCTGGAGTAAAAAGAAAACGTTGTTATTAATAAGGTTATATAAGGAAGATAAAGCAATGTTTACTTCTGGAAAAACTAAGCAGCATTCGTGTTGGGAACATATAGCAAAGAAAATGTCAGAAAACGGTTATAATCTTCCAGGAAAAAAATGTTGCACAAAATTTCAAACCCTAAAAAAAACTTACAAACAAGTTAAAGACTATAACAATAAATCCGGTAACTTAAGAAAGACGTGGGAATTCCTTGATGTATATAAATTTACATTCTCTAATTATATTTGTTATTATATTATATAACTATACTCTTTATGTATATTTATGTGAAACAATTACAATTTATAATCTTTCAGGAAATGAATGATTTATTTGGCACAAAACCATGGATTCAACCAATAGCAGTAGCTGGTTCTAATATAACTGATGAATTGGAAGAGTCAAGTCACCAAGCTACAAGAGGAAAAAATAAAGGTATATATGCGTTCAATTCCTACATACATAACAGTTACATATTGTGTCTGAACAAAATAAATTTTGAACAAAACTTTTGAAATAATAAAGATAAATATTTTTGTTTATAGAGAATCAGTCTTCTTTTACTTCGTACAAACAAAAAATTTTAGATCACAAGAAAACTCGTGCTGAACAGAAAGACAAGCAGCATAAAGAAAAAATGGACTTATCTGATCTAAAAAATTTAATACAGCAAGTAATGGAGAAGAAATAATATTATTACAAAACTTTAATAAGACTGTTAAAGGCTCACGCAGACGTTTCAAGTGTGAAGCAGCGAGCAGCAATCATGCAGCATGAGTCTTAAGAAAGTTGTTCATTTTAACTTGTTTATTTATATATAATTTAGTGTATTTTAATTTTTTAAAGTTTATATATTTAGTTTGTTTTAAGAAGTACATACATGAATGTGTTCATGTTAAAAACAAAGTCGCACTCTTTGAACTTTACGTACTTACTAAACTATTATTACAAATATTCTATTCTATTCCTTTAATATTTCAATGAAAATTATGTTCAGAAGTAGTTACATGAAAATTTTGGTTTAATTGATAAATAACTATATTTATGTGATGATTAATGTTTATTGTAAAAGTGTAGTTAACATGTGATGTGATACCGTACATATAGAAGTAAAAAGTTACATGATACATTTTTATTTATGGATAAATAACTACACTTATTACAAAACTTATGTACTTACTAAACTAATATTACAAATACTGTATTCTTTTCCTTTAATATTTCAATGAAAATTATGTTCAAAAGTAATTTATGAAAATTTTGGTTTAATTGATAAATAACTATATTTATGTGAGAATTAATGTTTATTATAAAAGTGTAGTTAACGTGTGATGTGATACCGTACATATAGAAGTAATAAGTTACATGAGAAATTTTTATTTATTGATAAATGACTACACTTATTACAAAGATTTGTTATGTTTATTGCAAAAGTTTATTTACATGTGATATAAAAGCGTACATTTTGTTACCTTTGAAAACATTGCAATAATAATAAAAATTAACAAGGTAAATAATGGGCTATGAGAGCCAACGCAGGATCTAATATGCGAAAATTATAATTAACAAATTCTTAGTCAATACATTAAAATATCAACAAATTAAAAATTATCAAACGTTTCTGCCCTGAATTGGGCCCTCTTCAGTGATAGTAGTCAAAGAACGCATATACGATGTATAAGAAATTAAATTAATAAGCACGTGAGCGGCGATATCGCAACGAGCTGACACGAAGACGTAAGCACAGATATAGGAAAAGTTCGTATTCTTGAGAACATCGAGCGCGCATCTCGAATCCGCGATGCTATAAGGCGTATGTCAACGTAACGTAACAAATTAAATGCTGACACAACGACACAAGCACAGATATGGAAAATGTTCGTATTCTTGAGAACATCGAGCGCGCATCTCGAATCCGCGATGTTATAAAGCGTATGTCAGGCCCGCATCCGTGCAGCAAACGAATGTGAGAGTCAATCTCGTCTTCCATAGCAGAGGGAGACGAAAGGTGGCAAACTGTGGCCCGGCAGAACTGCAGAATGCAGTGAATGTTAAGAACTGTATAATAGATAGAAAATAATTGACTTACTGCATGCTACACGAACAGCGGTATAAACGTATCAGATGGTATTCATAGCCATTCTCCATCCGGAGAGAGCGATCTGTAGTCGTCGGTGTCGGAACTACTAATGCGAGTTCGAAGGACGCACGCCGTGAACTCGGAGACACGCAAGCAAAAACAAACAGGCATATAGGCGAAAATACAAACAACCGCACAAAAGAAATTAAAGAATTTATTTAAACAGTAGAACGGTGTTTTATTTTATTTATTAGCGGAATGTAAGCCTCGCCTAAAAAGGCAGTGTCCGTATGTAAGTTAATGCCATTATGTTGTAAGCCAATATGTAACATTTCAGAGACCAAGTGTCTGACATAGAACGGTTCTTTGTCGAGAATTGCAGCATTCCCGAAATCAAACTTGTGGTTATTATCCACGCAATGCATCTGTACCGCCGAATGTCCCCCAGGATTTACTCGTTTATGTTCTCTAATGCGAGTTCCCAAAAGTCTGCCAGTCTGTCCAGTATAGGAAGCGTCGCAATCAGAGCAATTAATGCGATACACAACATTGCTCTGAGAAGCATTATCGACTATGTCCTTATGTACTTTGATGAGACCATTAAGTCGGTTAAACCCGTATAAACTCAATTTTTTGTCTACAATGCTAGTGAGATGGGTAAACTTCTCTGAAATATTTTGACGTAGAACTACGTCTTTCTCGGGGGGTATGGGGGTACGACTGCAATGTTTTCTTGCAACGTTTTCATGCAACGTTTTCTTGCAACGTTTTCATGCAACGTTTTCTTTTTCTCGAAAAGTATTAAAGAAAAATATACTTTATTATATAGTTTTTGAAAGATCTCGATGTAAGCTATGGGTTTTCGCAATTTCATAAATAAATAATTGAATGAATAAATGGATGAATGGATTTAATAAATACATAAATAAATGAATGAATGGATGAATGGATGAATGGATAAATGAATAAATGGTGAATGAATAAATTGGTGAATGGATGAATGGATTTAATAAATAAATAAATGAATTTATTAAATCCATTCATCCATTCACCCATTCATCCATTAACCCATTCATCCATTCATCTATTCATCTATTCATTCATTCATTTATTTATTTATTAAATCCATTCATTCATTCACCCATTCATCCATTCATCCATTCATTCATTCATTAATTTATTTATTAAATCCATTCATCAATTCATCCATTAACCCATTCATCCATTCATCCATTCATCAATCCATTCATTCATTCATTCATTTATTTATTTATTAAATCCATTCAACCATTCATCCATTCATCCATTCATCCATTCATCCATTTATCCATTCATCCATTCATTCATTCATCCATTCATCCATTCATTCATTTATTTATTAAATACATTCATCCATTCATTTATTCATTTATTTATTTATTAAATTGCAAAAACATTTAGCTTACATCGAGAGCTTTCAAAAACTATATAATAAAGTATATTTTCTTTTAATACTTTTCAAGGTTTAATAAATAAATAAATAAATTAAACAATAAATCAAAAAATTAATAAATAAATATATTAATAAATAAATAAATCAATCAATCAATCAATCAATCAATCAATAAATTAATAAATTAATAAATCAATAAATCAATCAATCAATCAATAAATTAAACAATAAATAAATAAATAAATAAAAATAAATATATCAATAAATAAATAAATCAATAATTCAATAAATCAATAAAACAATATATAAATAAATAAATAAAACATTAAATCAAAAAAATAATAAATAAATATATTTATAAATAAATAAATAAATAAATAAATAAATAAATAAATAAATCTATATAGAATGTGAGAAGCCGATTAGCTTGAAACTTGGTGACATTTATGAGTATATGTTCGGCTCGAACTTCTGAGCTCGAATTTCTGAGCCGAACATATACTCATAAATGTCACCAAGTTTCAAGGGTAAACCAAAGGATGATGTCGCTGCCCTAGATATAAAGGTCGATGTTGAATCTTAATAACGCGAAAATACACGACGATGCGCCGCGTAGTGTCTATGTCATTTGTCTGTGTTATGTTATGAAGTTGCTGCTTTCACATTTTGAAATTCGGTCAATTATTTACCGAAAAAATGAAAAAATTACGTTGTTGCTTGCGGCACAGTTTGTGCCAACAACGTCGAACTACGTCAACTGACAGTTGACGTAGCCCTACGTCTAGTTTCCTTCGCTGAATACTTTAACATGAAATAGTACTATATGGTTATCGATATCTGCGTATGCGCATTGCGGACGATTAGGCTTCACTACCTTTCTCTCTCGCACAATTAACGTTTCTCTCTCGCACGATGTCGGACACAGACTCGATGTTCAATGCCTCTTCCATATATGTTCTATTCTAATAGACGTAGTTGATTGCGGCACAGTTGTTACTGTGCTTGTTAATTTTTTTTACATACGGAACAGACAGGTAAGACTTGCATGTTAGATCTTCATCGTCGGAAGATCTCGATGGAGATCTTTTGTGAAGAGATTTAAGTTTTTCCAAAAGAATCGCGAAAACAAAGTTCAGCGGGTAACCATTTTCGAGTAAGGGTGTAACAGCCAGAGACAGATTTTTTTGGTGGAAAACAGGATGGGATAGTCTAAAAGCTCTGTCAATTAGTCCCAATACTACTCCTCTTTTTTGGCTATTAGGATGGCTAGAAAAGAAGCTGAGGTATCGTCCAGAGAAAGTTGGTTTGTGATACCAATCGAATATCAATTTTTTATTGGCAACTATTATTGTGGTGTCAAGAAAATTGAGAGTGTTATTATCGCTGATTTCTATCGTAAATTGTAGCCTGTTATGGATGGAATTAAAAATATCAAGAGTGTCTTGTATGAACTCAACAGGCGCTGCAGATGCAACGTCGTCGACATAACGAAAATAAAAAGGCGGAATATATTTTAGTCGTATTAAAGCTTTGTTTTCAAGGTCTCGCATAACAATCTCTGCCGCCTCAGGGGACAGAGGGGAACCCATAGGGCTACCATGAGTCTGTCTATAAATGATATTGTTGAAGGTGAATCGCATTTCAACGCTTGTTTCCCACCTTACACGGTGGAAAAATAAAAAGTACATCACAAAACGAGAGTATCTTTCACTATGTCAGTGACGGCATTTTGCCGAGGGCATATGGTTTACCTAAGATCCACAAACCAAACTGCCCACTTAGAATCATTGTGTCCTCCATTAACACCCCTCTGTATGATTTAGCTTCGTTCTTACAAAAGATTTTACATAAAAGTCTGCCTATAAGCGAAGCCAGCATTAAAGACAGTTTTACTCTTGTAGAAAAATTGAACAACAAAGAATTTCCCTCCGAATTCGTTCTTTTTTCTTTAGACGTCATTTCACTTTTCACGAATGTTCCGACCGAATTAGTTATGAATAGCGTATGCAGACAATGAAATCTTATATCCTCGAATACTAAATTACCGCGAGATGAATTCTTAGCCGCTCTTAAATTCGTACTTGACTCTACTTATTTCACCTTCAACAATATCATTTATAGACAGACTCATGGTAGCCCTATGGGTTCCCCTCTGTCCCCTGAGGCGGCAGATTGTTATGCGAGACCTTGAAAACAAAGCTTTAAAACGACTAAAATATATTCCGCCTTTTTATTTTCGTTATGTCGACGACGTTGCATCTGCAGCGCCTGTTGAGTTCATACAAGACACTCTTGATATTTTTAATTCCATCCATAACAGGCTACAATTTACGATAGAAATCAGCGATAATAACACTCTCAATTTTCTTGACACCACAATAATAGTTGCCAATGAAAAATTAATATTCGATTGGTATCACAAACCAACTTTCTCTGGACGATACCTCAGCTTCTTTTCTAGCCATCTTAATAGCCAAAAAAGAGGAGTAGTATTGGGACTAATTGACAGAGCTTTTAGACTTTCCCATCCTGTTTTCCACCAAAAAAATCTGTCTCTGGCTGTTACACTCTTACTCGAAAATGGTTACCCGCTGAACTTTGTTTTCGCGATTCTTTTGGAAAAACTTAAATCTCTTCACAAAAGATCTCTATCGAGATCTTCCGACGATGAAGATCTAACAAGCAAGTCTTACCTGTCTGTTTCGTATGTAAAAAATATTTCAGAGAAGTTTACCCATCTCACTAGCATTGTAGACAAAAAATTGAGTTTATACGGGTTTAACCGACTTAATGGTCTCATCAAAGTACATAAGGACATAGTCGATAATGCTTCTCAGAGCAATGTTGTGTATCGCATTAATTGCTCTGATTGCGACGCTTCCTATACTGGACAGACTTTTGGGAACTCGCATTAGAGAACATAAACGAGTAAATCCTGGGGGACATTCGGTGGTACAGATGCATTGCGTGGATAATAACCACAAGTTTGATTTCGGGAATGCTGCAATTCTCGACAAAGAACCGTTCTATGTCAGACACTTGGTCTCTGAAATGTTACATATTGGCTTACAACATAATGGCATTAACTTACATACGGACACTGCCTTTTTAGGCGAGGCTTACATTCCGCTAATAAATAAAATAAAACACCGTTCTACTGTTTAAATAAATTCTTTAATTTCTTTTGTGCGGTTGTTTGTATTTTCGCCTATATGCCTGTTTGTTTTTGCTTGCGTGTCTC
Source organism: Temnothorax longispinosus (assembly GCF_030848805.1). Classification (NCBI taxonomy): domain Eukaryota; kingdom Metazoa; phylum Arthropoda; class Insecta; order Hymenoptera; family Formicidae; genus Temnothorax; species Temnothorax longispinosus. The sequence goes on from NC_092369.1 coordinate 4,676,606, forward strand.
CGAGTTCACGGCGTGCGTCCTTCGAACTCGCATTAGTAGTTCCGACACCGACGACTACAGATCGCTCTCTCCGGATGGAGAATGGCTATGAATACCATCTGATACGTTTATACCGCTGTTCGTGTAGCATGCAGTAAGTCAATTATTTTCTATCTATTATACAGTTCTTAACATTCACTGCATTCTGCAGTTCTGCCGGGCCACAGTTTGCCACCTTTCGTCTCCCTCTGCTATGGAAGACGAGATTGACTCTCACATTCGTTTGCTGCACGGATGCGGGCCTGACATACGCTTTATAACATCGCGGATTCGAGATGCGCGCTCGATGTTCTCAAGAATACGAACATTTTCCATATCTGTGCTTGTGTCGTTGTGTCAGCATTTAATTTGTTACGTTACGTTGACATACGCCTTATAGCATCGCGGATTCGAGATGCGCGCTCGATGTTCTCAAGAATACGAACTTTTCCTATATCTGTGCTTACGTCTTCGTGTCAGCTCGTTGCGATACCGCCGCTCACGTGCTTATTAATTTAATTTCTTATACATCGTATATGCGTTCTTTGACTACTATCACTGAAGAGGGCCCAATTCAGGGCAGAAACGTTTGATAATTTTTAATTTGTTGATATTTTAATGTATTGACTAAGAATTTGTTAATTATAATTTTCGCATATTAGATCCTGCGTTGGCTCTCATAGCCCATTATTTACCTTGTTTTTCTGTTCAGAGCCTTATTATATTTGTTGTTTAATAAAAATTAATAAATTTATCTTTGACTTAACATATACGCAATTGCATTTCTTTTTTGAATTCCACCTTGACCATCTTCATTTTCATTATTTTGTACAATATTAAGTACATTTCTATCGTTTCTATCCTCTATAATTATAGGAATATCTATAAAATCGTTATTTAAAATGCAAATATTGTGTAGTACACAACATGCTATAATGTATTTTGGTATCAAGTTTCTCATGTATAATTTATCTAGTAAGCTACGAAAACGTCCTTTCAATAATCCAATGGCTCTCTCCACCATTACACGAGCAGGACATATGTAATTGTTAAAGTTTATTTGCGCATCTGTCAAGTGACCATTATTTTTAAACGGTACCATGACATGTTTTTGTAAAGTGTATGCAGCATCACCTATTATATGGCTACCTGCAGGAAAATAATTATCTGTACACATTGCTTAAAAACCACTCAATCGGAAAACACGCATGTCATGAACAGATCCTGGTTGTCCTGCATAACAATGTATAAATTTCAATGTTGAATCACATATTACCTATAACAAAAGAACAAAATAGAAATGCATTTAAACACATTAATATATATTAATTAGTAATTTATTATTCCATTATATTTCCTTTATTATCGTGTACATTTTTTTCTGTAATTTATTATACTGCATTCGAGTTTAGATTATATTTTTAATTTTACTTACTTGCAATTGCATCGAGTGATAACCTTTACGATTAATATAGCTTTCATCGTGTTTATTAGGTTTTATCATTCTTATATGTGTGCCATCTATAGCACCTACAACTTTCGGAAACCCATGTTTCAGTTCAATATTGGTCCAAATATATTGAGCTTCCTCCTCATTTGGCCACTTAATATATTGAGGTGCTAAACGGTAAATAGCTGCAGAAACTCTTCTAACAGTACGCCAAGCAGTTGCTCGTCCAATGTTAAATCGATCACAAACTGATCTATTAGAAATAGAATAATTTTATTAAATAGAGAATAATCACAATTTAAATATCTGTCTACTCAGTGTATTTTTTGCTGTTTTTTTATTTATGTATAAAAAATACCTATAAGAATCCGGTGTTGCCATAGTCCATATTGCTACCAACAATTGTCCCTGTGCAGAAAATGTTTTTCGCCCAAATCTTTCTGATTGTTTTAACAATTGTGGTTTAATTATATTTAATAAAAAATAAAAAACTTTACAAGAAATCCTGCAATCAAAAAATGTTTCTAAAAAATTTCTTTTCTTTTCAAATTATAATTTTGCGGCAATATAGCAATATAAAAGCAACCAAATATTATGTTAGTACTTATACATTACCTAAAGTGACTTTTAAATTCTGCATTAGAATATTCATAAACGATATCTAAATAATTTATTATGCGCGGTCGATTAATTTTTACGGGAGGATATATAAAATGTAGCAATTCATCTTCATCGGAACTGTCACTACTACTGTCTTCACATAACATTTCTGCGATTGTGCAGCATACTAACATTGTCGTTCTTTTCATTTTTTTCTAATCTTGAGGTTATTAACTCCGGACTCCGGTTGGAGCTAATAACACACACGAACAATTACGTTCTAGGTTAGTTTTGCAGTGCACTGCAAGTTGTTCCGAAATACGACATCACAATTGTGCTGCCACACTGAAATCAATTTTGGAACGGCTTCCGCAGTGCACTGTTATGGCGTCATTTCGACAGCACTACCAGTAAAAAAGGAACACAGCCAATGTCAAACGTAACTTTATAGATAACAGTAATCGAACCACAAACGTGGCTATTCTCAACGCCGAAAAAAACAAAAACTAACCTTACAATGTAATGATCAGGCGGAACAAAAAATAGAAATAAGGACAACAGAAGAAATAAGTATAAATGAAAATTGTAAACTAACTACGCCTGACATTATAATAAAGACAAAACGACAGACAAACATGAAACCAATACAGATGCACTTTAGCGGACTTTAACCTAACACTAATGACCGAAAATAGACCGATTAAAGAACAAGCAAAAAAAGAAATCAGACTAGAACCTGTAATTAAGAACCCCAACGAATTAATGGAATTAAGTTTAGACATAAACGAAATAAATAAAGAATTAGAAAAATCCCAAGATAGCATAATAAAAAATCCTTATGTCATATATCCCGTAGGATCGACCCTGATAATTGTAATTATATTAAGCGCAATAGGAATAAGTATCTGTGTAATAAAAAGAAATAAGAAACAAGCAAGCGCCCGACCGCACATACAGAGCGACCCAGCGATGCTATATTAAAAGATAAGGAAAATGTAACCGCAGAAAATAATAAAGCAAATACACCACCCTAATAGAAATATAAGTAGGATAAGCAGCGAAACACTGTAACGAAAACTACAGACCGTAGTTTTCTTCTCTCAAAGGGGGAGGGATGTTGCGGCTCCAATTAAAGTATTAATAAATAAGAATAGTATTGAGAAAGACTGAGAATAACAATAGGGAACGCGACCGTGAAAGCCCGAAAGAGTTACGCTAAGCCGAGTCAGCAAGATTATGAGTTGCGCGATCGGCCTACATACGATCGAGCAACTCAGCGATAACAAAGGCCGCACAAGGCTACGAAAGGAAGCGAGAGAAGAAGACAAGAGGGTAATTAGAGTCGGGCAGCGACGGGCGTTTCACGTGAATAAATTGTAAAAGCAAAGTGATCAGTAAAAGCCGTATTTATTTCAATCAAAAGTGTTGATCATTGTATCCCGCCTCCTCAGTGGAACGATCGAACACTAGTGTCCAAAAAAAGGTCACAACAGTTTTTTAAATAATATTACTTGTTCTAATAAATATACTTGTGTTGGGGATTCCTGCAATGTCTGATTGTA
>NC_092369.1:4680735-4778235 GCF_030848805.1 Temnothorax longispinosus
AATATATATATAAAATAAATAACATATATATATATATATATATATATATATATATATATACTTGTTTCTAGGTGACGATGGTTATGGACTTGAACCATGGCTATTCACGCCTTTAAAACATGAACTACCAGGTTCTCCGAGATATCAATACAATGAAGATTTGTGCAGCGCAAGGTCATGTGTAGAACGCTTATTTGGTGTATGGAAAACAGTATTCAGATGTCTGTCAGCACAAAGGCAATTAATGTACGAACCTGATATAGCTGGTAAAATAGTCAACGCATGTGCTGTACTACACAACATGAGAATTGCACATCGTTTGCAAGATATAGAAATAGACGAACAAGAAATTTTACATCATATACAGATGAACGATAGAGCTGTCAGACAGGATGAAGCTTTACCAGGGCGAGCAATTGCAATTCGCATACAAGACAATTTCATTGCTCGTCAGTATGGTAGAATGTAAAATGTGTATGTGTGTAATGTGTTGTAAAGAACTACAGGAACAACTATCGGCGTATAATAACATGATACTCTATCATACTTTAATTATCACGAACGTCATTACGATTGTGAATAACTTAATCAATTTCATAAATGCGCATTGTTGTTACAGAATAGCGAGTTAAAAGCGGAAATCAAACGACTGCAGATGGCTTTGTTGCATACAAGCGTGAAAGAATGTGACGTATGCAAACAGATATTTGTAAATAGGAGAAATCAAACATGTCAGACAATGCTGAACAACTTATTGCGACTTTGCGGCACAAGCAGCGGCATCATCGATGTAAAGTGTATGTCGATACCTCGGAATTAAAGCAACCAATGTTTGCTTAGTCTAAAAATTTAAAGATAAAGGATATGCAAATGCAAGAACATTTTGTTTCATTGATTGCTCAAGTTCCATATGACTACGTTGTCATTAATATAATTATTAATATGTTATGTTTCATATAATGATATTTTGTACAGGATGATATAAGAATAAGAAAATTGGAGAAGGAGAAGCAGATCATGAAGGACGTGTGTCGGTTTCGATCGAAGACTATAAAAGAACTCGAGAAGCAAATAGAAGAGTACGAGAAGTTGTTCCATTCCAAAAGTTCATGATTTACGAGAATATTTCACCGCGTTGCCATATACTGATCAAATTATTATCGATTACTGTAATTATTAAATTAACATTGTGTAATTCTACATTGTGGCCTTCTGGTGGAATTTAACATTGATGGCTCTAATAATTGCTCTAAAGTTCACATAATGTATACAGCATATAAAATGTAAATATTTTTAATGTTACGATAATACGAGATGTAGAGTTTTATATTTTTGTAACACAGAGATGCAAACTCGATTACTTATTTTATACGTCGACTCCAGATGATAACAATTATATTTTTTACCAATTTTACATGTTTTTAAGATAATATAACTCCTGTGATATAATAAGAAATAATAGTTTAATCAGGGCACATAAGGTGTATATATTAAAGTATTATATGGCTAAGTAGTTATAAAGGTATCTTGTATATTTTGCAAAAATGTATTGACATTTGAAGAAGTTCTGTAATATAACGTTTTATTTCCGAGATATTTTGTTGTTCACAAATTATTTAATATTACTTTAGGATTTGTCAAGTTTTGCTTTCTTCGTAAAAGTGTTTTATTCAGTAATGTAGCTTATAATAAATACATGAACACAAATTGAGTTTTTATTTCATTTTTTCCCCTTTGTACGAACGGACCACACGCGCTATAACTTTATCAAGTTTTCCAAAACAAAAACAACGTAATATTATGAAATGAAAAATAAAATATAAGAAATAAACTTTAACCCTCAGGGTACGGACTGGGTTAGCGTAACCCGAGCGAATTTTGAAAGTAGCGCCATTTCAAAGGAAGTGAATGGTGGGGGTCCGTACCGGGGGGGGGGGAATCTTTGAGGTAGCTACTATGTGAGCGCCAAGGGGCAGCGTCAGTCTACGCTTGGTGCTCAAGTTATATGATTTTAAAAATTGAACTCGGGTAGTCTACACCCAGTCCGTACGGAACGTTACAAAATCCGTGTTTTTTCAAAAAAAAATTTGTGTTTTTCGAGTATTTGCTGCAGTAGGAGTTTTTTTTTTGTATTCTGGTATGTATAATTTACTATTTTTTATATACTTTTGTGCATTCTAACCTCAAAATGATGCTCTGTAGCATACCAGCATAACGTATCCGTGCATGCATGTTAATATTATTTCAATTTTTGTTATTTATTTATATTATACTAATCAACAACATCCAAAAGAACTATTTTTACTTTAAGATATTTTTTTTGCGTTATTACGATAAATCAAGCAAGTAACGTTATATTGCTATATCGCAAAAAAACGGGTATTTTCATAGTAAAAAAAAAATACTTTTTGGAATGGATCAAAAAACGAATTCAGCCATTTCAAAGAACAACTTTTTAGCTTTCAAACGCGACTTAAAAAATGTCAATATTTTTTTTTTTATAAAGTTATGGAATTTAAAAGAAAAAATGAATTTTTATGAAAATTTTTTGAGAACGGTTTACATTTTCAAATATATCTTTGTTTAAACAAATAATGTAATAAATCTATCAACGCCATTGTATTTTTGAGAAAATTTCCGATCCAAAAAAAAAAAATTTGTTTCAATTGACAAATTACAGCCCGATGTACAGTCAATCAAAGTCGCCGGGTTAGGCTAACCCATGTCCGTACGGAACGTAACTTTTTTATAGTCCGTACCCTGAGGGTTAAGAAATAAACTATAAGAAATCAATTATAAGAATAAACTGTAGACTTTATAACTCTCTTACAGACTATAAGAAATAAATTCTCAACATTATTCTATTTTATCTAATAAAATACTGAGAAGCTTATGAATCGTCCCTCTACTGCGATCCTTTTTTCTTCTATCTCAAAACGCTGGTTTTCCAATTGTACGCGTTGTGAATCATTTTCTGCCACTTTCATGGAAGCTTCTGCAAATAACTGTAAAAAAATAAGGTAATTATTGTTATACAAAAATGTTACACAAACTTTTTGGCAATAAATAAATCATTCTTGTTTAAAAGAGTTAACAAAAAAAACAAAAATGCAATAAAAATAATAGCAAATGTAAATATTTACTTTAAGGCCTCAGCATGCTTTTCTGCTATATCACCAAAATTTTCACGAGCTTCTTGTAGTTGCACTCCGATTCGTTGTCTATGTCTTCCTACAAGATAACAAATCACGATAACATTGTTAGAAATACGTTAGTGTATTTAATAAAAACATGTAAATTAGCATTAAGCTCGTATCAGATTGCGGATTGGGATTGAGATTAGATTAAATAATTTAATCAATCAGAAAATTGACCTCAAGGTTAGTGAACTTTGCTCGGATTGGTCAAATTTAAATCCAATCTCAATCTTAATCCGTAGTCTGATACGGGCTTTAGCAAACTATCAGTAATATTTTTAGTTAATTTTTCAAATATTTATTTATAAAAAAAAATGGAGAAAATTTTGTCAAATAACACAGGACCACAAAAAAAATTTTTCGGAGAGCAACTGGGACCGCAATAGACAATTTTTATAGATTTTGGGTAGCTAAAATCGAAACAAGGCCCCATTTTGCTCTAAGACGTCAGGATTTTCAAGAAAGTAAGGTTATGTAGGTGAAAAACAGCGATTTTTGGCGGTGTAACAGTGTAATCGACAGTCCGTTACAAAAAAGGTGTGCTAAACAATTTCAACGCGCAAACATGACCTAAACAATTTCAACGCGCAAACGTGATCTAAAAAAGAAGTTTGCGTGCATGCGCGTGTGTCGCATTGGTTACCGCCGGCGTTAGCGTAACCCAAGATGTACCGCGAGGAGGTCGCACGGTCGGGTTTACATCTCATTGGGGTGCTTGATTAAAGTGAGTCCCCTTGCCTCTCACTTCTGTATGTGCTTTTGTGTGTGTGTGTGTGTGTGTGTGTCACTTGCAGAGATAAGGACCCCGTAGCTCGTCATTTTTATGCCAATCACCTTGAAAGCGTTGCTCTTCACTAAAGTCTCCAAGTCACCAAAGATATGGAGAAACGCTATCAAGGTGTTTGGGATGAACATATGATGTCGGATTACTGTTGGAATCTAAAGCGAGAGAGTAACAGACAGCACAAAAGCCTTTTTTGTAACGGACTGTCGATTACACTGTTACACCGCCAAAAATCGCTGTTTTTCACCTACATAACCTTACTTTCTTGAAAATCCTGACGTGTTAGAGCAAAATGGGGCCTTGTTTCGATTTTAGCTACCCAAAATCTATAAAAATCGTCTACTGCGGTCCCAGTTGCTCTCCGAAAAATTTTTTTTGTGGTCCTGTGTAATTATATACAACTGTTTATCAAAATTGATTGATACATATATTATATTATGTATATTTACTCACAATTACGCTGAATTTCTTCGGCTCTTCGCCGACTAGGTGCAGATGTAGTTTGCGAATTGGGTGCAATATTTTCTTCAACAGCAGAAATGTCTTCAACATTTCTTTGTCTGCGTGTGTATTAACGACATCATTAGAGCACGGTTCGTCATTAACGTTTTCACGAGGTTCTTGTTGTTGCACTCCACTTCGTTGTCTTTCTGCAAGATAACAAATCACGATAACATTGTTAGAAGTACGTTAGTGATTTAACAAAAATACTTTATACTTATTAATACTAATAAACATGTAAATTAGCATTAGCAAACTATTCATCAGTATGTAATATTTTTAGTTAATATTTCAAATATTTATTTATATAAAAATAGACAATTTTGTTAAATAATTATGTAAAGTATTCAACAAAATTGATTAATACACGTATATATATTATGTATATTAACTTACGATTACGCTGATTTTCTTCGGCTCTTTGTCGATGAGGTGCAGGTATAGTTTGCGAATTTCCTTCAGCAGCAGAAATGTCTTCAACATTTCTTTGTCTGCATATATTAACTACGTCATTGTAGTCCAGTTCGTCTCCAACAGCATCTTCTCTTTCCATCCTTTCAGCAGTTTCATTTTCTTTAAAAGTAGGAGGTACATAGCTATCTAAACATATATGACAATTTTATTAAGATTTAAACTATATTTCAGATTTAACATATTGCAATATTATATATTTTTATTATCAGTCTTATAAATTTTCTTACTATTAATACTCGTACTAACAAATATATCTTCAATAGACGCGGTTGCAGGTGTGTAATCTAACACGTCTGTTTCTCCTCTTTCCAATCTTTGTTGATATTCCTGTAAAATCATGTACAAATGTCTGCACAATTCCGTCTTAAAGCAACTAACAACACAAATAAGGATAAGAATTGGTAATAAGAGCCAGGTGCAGTAAATAGGGCGCATAAGTATTTTATTATAATACAAAAATAATTATAATCCCTGAATAAATAAAATGGTATAATCGGTTTCGACCCTTCTTTAGGTCATTTTCAGCGCATGATATTAACAAATCACAACAACATCACATTGGTTACAGTTTTACGCACACAAACGTTTAAAAAGACTTGAAAATATTCAAAAATAGCACATTAGCTCTTTGACTATTTGTAAGCCTTTTCAACCGTTTGCGTAAAACTTTGAACAGTATAATCTTGTTGTAATTTGTTAATATTATACGCTGAAAATGACCTAAAGAAAGGGTTAAAACGTACGCGATTATACCATTCTAATTCTTCAGGGTTTTTAATTATTTATGTATTACAATACAATACATATGCGCCTTATTTACGGTGCCTGGCTCTTACTGCTAATTCTTGTTATTCTCATTAGATTTGTTCATAACAGACCTTTATATTGTGTTTGTTTATCAACTTCGCGTGCGCTTGCGCGTGCGCTTGCGCGTGTGCGTGTGCGTGTGCGTGTGTGCGTGTGTGTAAGTAAATGTAACTATCTTAATATATACCTCTTCTTCTGGAGTGCTGTCAGGAGTGGACAGTTGACAGATTCTTGGACATATTCCAAATCCATACAGGCAGTGACACGCTGGTCCATCGTACTCGAGGGTTGTGCAGTTACAGGAAAGTTGCCTGTTCTCTGCCTTTCATTTCGAAGCTTGGATGCTTTCTTTGATGCAGTACTTTTCATATCTCTCCAAACCTGTAGAAAAGTAATTAATATTATACATTATATTGATTAATAAAAATAGTACAGTTCTAAAACAATAGACTTATATAGTTAGATGTTTTCTAAGAATCTACATTTTAATACCAGATTTTCCAAAGTTTTAACACAACAAAGATTAATATTTTACAGAGTAAATGGGATATTAATGTACATTGTACATAAGCATGATGTAGCAAAATTGCTATAATTAATATACATAATAATGCAATAAACATTAACCAACAGTAACATTAATTCAATGCTATAATTTCTCACTCAGTGATGTAACTGAATAATAATAGAACATATGCATTATAATACCTTCACATCGACAAGTAAAAAATTTTAACACAAAGAAAATTATGACAATTTAACTGGAAAATCAAAGTATATTTCACTAAAAAAGTAAAATATTTACCACTAAAAATAAAAAATAAAAATTGAAATACGTGAGAATCAAACGCGGTTATCCGTACGTGAGCTTAAGTCAAGTACTAGTTATTTAAAATTATGATAAAAACTATAATTTGATACGAATAATAGTTTTTATAATAATTGTAAATAATAAGTACTTGACTTAAGCTCACGTACGGATAATTGCGTTTGACTCTCATAGCTCAATTTTCATTTTTTATTCTTAGTTTTAATAGCGAGAGTCTGTAGCTAATTAATTATTATTTAAATATCTTACCGTTTGCCATTGTTTGGTTGATTTTTGAGTGCCACTAGACAATCCGTTTAATTTTATCGTTAACTCTTCCCACTGTTTTATGTGATGTAAGTAGGAAGAGTGAGAGAATTCTAGGCCGGGGATCTCAGGGGGGGTGAGGGGCGGGAAGGGAGGACTCGTGGCCGAAGGGTCTGTCGGGGGGGGGGGACTCTAGCGCCGCGTCCTCCGAGGAGGTGCGGGGGGGGGTGGTGGGTGATCTGCGTTCCTAGCATAGGGTTGGGGGGAGGGGGGATCAGGCGAGCGCGTCGGGACATGTTCGATAAACAAATGCCGCTTCGCGTCGATGTTCGGCCGATAGTATTTATAAACAGATGTCATTTCACACTCGATTCGCCCGTTGGATGTGGTCGTGATCGGACGTGTCGGCCGTGTCGCACTCCCGTACGGTTTCTAACCCGCGGATTTTAGTTACAATATATCGTTTTATCGCTGCGTGTGTTATACCCCGCGTCTCACGGACGATATTTCGCCGTGTTTAGTGCGTTCCTAGCCGACGATCGAGTCGGCGGTTATTATTTTATCTCGCGCGTGCGAATCTACGCATTCACCTACGTCGTTGGCCGCACGTGGCATTATGCAGGGGGCTTCGGCCTCTTGCAAAAACTCGGGGGGAGGGTCCGGGGTGCTGCCCGCATGTACATCCTCTCCCTTAAACCCCGCTTTCGATGGTCATGATACCCACCCTAACACCCGCACCCATTCCCGCGAATTGGCGCGTTCTTGTCCGCTTCCTGGTTCGGGCTCACGCTCGCGCTCTAAATCCCTCATTATAATAACGACCACTCTGCCTGAGTATGAACAATTCGAAGCTAGCATCGCCACTAAAGTTTTCTCTGATTGTAATGTCGCCGGTGATAGTGATAGCTCGAGTGCTATTTATGTTAAAGACAAGGCCGACGACCTTCCCTTGCCATCCGCTGCGCAGTCTGCTTCTGAGTCGTTCTCTATGGAAATAGACACGGAAAGCAATAGAAAGAGATCCGCGACGGACTCATCTGAATCCCCAGCACGTAAGAACGTAAAGTCGATGCCGCCAGGTAAAAGTCTAATTAAGGATGTTGCGCTTAAGGATAATTCTAGTCCCTCGTCATCCCTTCCGAAAATGCGCAACTTTGTTAACTTTCGATACGCATTGACCGATAAATCACCATTTATTGTACATATTCGCACAGTTATTGATGAAGGAAATAATGATGAGGGTCGCAAGCCCCCTGATACCCATCCTCTCTTAATCGGTCGCGTCGTCACGCAGATAGTTAGCGGCGGGCTTCAGGAAATAAAGAAGATAAGTAAAGGTCATGTACAGGTTGTTTTAACCAGCGCCGAAGCTGCCAATAGGCTTATCGACGACCGTTCACTTGCGAGCTATGGACTTAAAGCTTTTATTCCCTCTTATAGAACAGCCTGTACTGGCATCGTTAGGGATATCCCACAAGCACTTACTATCGAGAACCTTCTCGAGAACTTAGAATCTTCCCCAAAAGTAATTGAAGCGTATAGATTAAACCGCAGAATTAAAGACGGAAACTCGTATAGATACGAACCTTCTCGCTCTGTGTGTATTAAATTCGCGGGACAAAATTTACCGAACTGCGTCTCAATTTTTAAAGTAAGACACTGTGTTTTCCTTCATCCCTAAAGTTAAGATCTGCTTCGCGTGTTATAGGGCGGGACACATCAGCAAGGCCTGCAAGGGCAAGCCTCGCTGTTTGTATTGCGGTAAAGATAAGCATAACGAGGGTATAGAATGCTCTAACAAGGATTCTGATAAATGTATCAACTGCGGCGGGCCGCACCTGGCCAAATCCTTCGATTGTCCAATCATCACAAACCTTAAAAAAGCCTATTCGCTCGCGGCTTCAAAGAACATCCCCCTTTTTGAGGCCAAGAAAAAGATAAATTCTACCTCAAAATCCTCCTGTAATAACTCTGATAGCAGATTTGACTATTTTAATTACCCTGATCTCCCAACTTCAAGGAACGCTTCACAGACCTCCTCCTTTTCGTCTCCTACTGATCTACACAATCATACCTCTTACAATCGCTTCACTGAACTTTTAAAACTTAGAGAAAACGACATTCCTCTCTCTTATGCGAATGCCCTCAAATTCAAGGAAATCTAGTCTCCGTTCGAGTTCGACCCCATCCTCTCCACGTTTACGCGTTACCTTTTCCGACAGCCCACCCGCTCAGACAAGTGGAAGCAATAAATCACCCACTTATACGCCTGAACATCAAGAAGCTTTGTTCTTCCCTAACGGACGAGCTCAATTTAACAACCCTAATCCAATCTTTCCCCCTTTGCCCAGAGAGCATAGCCTCAATTCCGCTACAACCTTTAATGCTGAAGATAGACAACTTGACATGGTCAACTGCCTCGTTAAAACTTTAAGCGAACTCAGAATTGCTATTTCGGCCCTTGGTCCACTAGTAACTTTTGTTCAAACGAATAATATCATAACCCCTTCGTCACAGCACCCTCCTCCTTGTTCCCTTGATGGCCCGCCAACAACAACGAATGCCGATCACAACCTTCACAATTAAGAATTCGAAAGCAAATACTAGCTCCCCCGGCTCCACTCGCATTCTGCAGTGGAACTGCAGGGGAATCAATAACAAAATAAGAGAACTCAGGGCTCTAGCCCATAAATTTGATATAATATGTTTACAGGAATCCTTGTTGGACTCTAATAAGAAAATTAATATCAAAGGTTTCAACATCATCAGATCTGATGAAAGCATCGCGGGTTCCAGAGGAGTCTGCACCCTCCTCAGGAATAACTTTGTTTATAATATTTACGACCCTTCAAACTTTACGCATCCTTCGGTAGAATTAATCGCAATCACCGTACCCTTTCAAGGTCAAGAGCTTTTTATTTGTAATATTTATAGACATACGGGACAGGATACTCCTGACTCCTTTTTCAATAACTTATTCAGCTACGCCAGTCAATACAAGCACGCTCTTTAGTAGGCGATTTCAATGCTCATCATTCTGATTGGAATGACAGACGAATAGACAAAGTAGGTGAAATTATTGCCTCGGCTATAGCGGATAACGATTTAGTTATTTTAAATGATGGCTCCCCCACTTTTTTTAACTTTGCATGCAATATTGATTCTGTAATTGATCTTGCTATTGCCTCACCGGATTTGGCTTCAATGAGCACTTATGCAAACGACGAGGAAGGAGACTTAAGGAGCAGCGACTATGTTCCCATTATTATCTCTCTTAATGGCCATGTGGATCCTAAGCGCAAGTTCATCCATAGATTGAAGTACAACAAGGATTCAATCGGAACTCTAACAGCTCTGTTTAAACAAAGAAACTCAGAACGTTAATAACATCTATGTTAATGATGCTAACGAGGCCTACAACCAAATTGCTTCTATCATCAAGTCATGCATTACTGAGGCTTTGGGGAAAAACACCTCCCCATCGGACTCTCCTATTAAAAGTAAATTCCACCCGGCCCCATGGTGGAATGACGAGTGCGAGACGGTCATTAAGGCTCGCAGAACCGCCCAAAAAAACTTCAAAGCACATTATACTTTGGAAACACTGATAGAATACAAAAAGTCGATTGCTGTCGCCAGGCGTGTTCTCAGAGAACAAAAGGTTAAAGGATGGAAGAATTTCTGTGCCACCTTCAATGCTAAAACGCCTATTGATCAGGTCTGGAGAATGGTAAAATCATTCAGGAGAAGGGATGCCTCTCAACCCATCAATGACCCTCTAAAGGAGGAAGAGTTAATTCAAGCCGCAATTAATAAACTATGTCCTCCTTCCTGTTCACCTGACGACCCATCACTGGCGGAAATGTCAGCTACGGATGCCTTAAATATGGAACATCTTTCCGCTTGGATGGATGGCCCCATTTCTATGCAAGAGATTAAAGCGGCACTGAAAACAGCAAAACTCAAGTCATCACCAGGTAGATCAGCTGGACTACGTCATCTTATCTACCCTCCCTGAGGCTTATTGGTGCAAGCTTTGGGAGATCTTCAATGGATTTTAGATAATGGATCATTTCCTGACGATTGGCGCACATCTTTGGTAATATTTATTCCCAAGCCTGGAGGGAAGGGAGTTAGGCCTATTTCTCTGATATCATGCGTTTTAAAGATTATGGAAAAATGCATGTATAACCGACTTCAATGGCATCTAAAATACAATGACATCCTTTCTGACGCGCAACTTGGGTTCCGAAATTCTCGGTCCTGTACAGACAGTATGGTCGCACTGACCAATAACATAAAGGCTGGATTTCTCAAGGGCGCATACACGGTAGCGGCGTTTCTCGATATCGATGGAGCGTTTGACAATGTCCAACCCCATATTCTGGATAAGGACCTCAGAGCGGCTAAGGTCCCTGCTAAATTTCGTAAGTTCGTCATGAACTTAATTAGTAACAGGCTTATCTACTACGTTAAAAGCGGCCGGAAGTGTGGTCCCATGTTCGCCAGGAAAGGCACCCCGCAGGGTTCAATACTGAGCCCGACCTTGTTCAATATCTACATCAAGGATATTGTAAAACTAGTCAATCCTGATTGTCAAATTCTTCTGTATGCGGATGACGTGGTTGTTTACTCAACCAATAAAAATCTAGAAGACGCTGTTCGTTCAGTCAATGAATCCATTCAAAGGATCACTGACTTCCTTTCTGGCAAAGGTCTCTCGCTTTCTCCGACTAAGTCGCAATCCGTCATCTTTACCCATAAAAAGAGGATGCCAGCTATTATTCCGGAGGTCATAGTTATGAACATCCCGATACACTACAGTGAACGGTTAGATTTTTGGGGGTCATCTTGGATTCCAAACTTAGCGGTAAACCCCACTTCACGGTTGTAGTGGGCAAATGTAGGAAAGCCTTAAACATAATGAAGGCTCTCGCAGGGGTCTGGTGGGGCGCTCACCCGCAACACCTAAATATGATTTACAAAGGAATTATCCGTAGTACCATCGATTACGGCTGCCAGGTTTACCAGCTCAAAGGTAACCTTACCATTTTTAACAAATAACGAAAAAATTACGCTCGATGAAGCAAACAGCTAAAACAATTAAAAAAGGCCAAATTTCGAGCAATAATAGGTGTTGAAATTTATATATTCAAATTACAATAATACGAACGAATTGGTTTACGTTTCGGCCATACTTGGCCTTCTTCAGAACCGCAATTTCATAAATACGTCGAATTAACAAATAAAGGACTCGGATACGATCCGGCGCTACGATTTATTGTCGAATGTTAGTCAAATTTAACGCTAAATCGGTCGTCCATTACGTTGCAATGCTTATGTGCGTCCATGAGGTTGGTGCGAACGAAAGCCATTGTCGCCAGACCCTCTTAGTGGCAACTGAATCAAATTTTGAAATTCCGTAGGAACACGTGAATTTAATAATTGAGTTTGACTCGTAAAAGTGGACTTACATAAGCGGTCGGTACCACAGGAACGTTAGAGAATTCTTTCCATCGTCAATTAGGAGCGAGTGTTCGTAGTTAAAGATCGCAGACGACCGAGAAAACATTCCCATCGCAAGGGCAGAGCAACGGAACGCAAGAGAATTCTTTCCATCGTCAATCAGGAGCGGGTGTTCGTAGCTAAAGATCGCAGACGACTGAGAAAACATTCACATCGCAAGGGCAGAGCAACCAGTAATCATTGTTATTAATATATTTATGACAACAGCCTCAACACATCAAAATAAGCCTCGTTTAATAATTCTGTGTCCTTGTTTGAATTTATGCCGTTAGGCTGCTCTTTGATGTGTATCATTTTTGCAGTCAATCTTTTTTTATAATTATGCTCCACTTCTAAGACCTCCACATTGTTTCAGTCGAAAGAATAATTAAATTTGGTAATGTGCTCTGAAACTACCGAATGCTTGGACGCATCTAATCTAATATTAGCTTGATGTTCTTTTATTTTAGTACGTAGTTGCCTCTTGGTTTGGCCGACGTAAGAGGCATTACAATTCTTACAACAGATTTTATAAATAACATTATTCTTAGACGATTGAGCGCTCTTATCTTTCTGGACTTTTATGATGCTGTTTAATTTGTTTAGAATACGGTATCCCACGGAATTTTCTGATTTGATGACCGTTGAGGTGATAATTTCAGAAGTATCTTTTAAATAAGGCATAACAATAAAACTTTTCACTTTTTGCGAACGTTCAGAATCATCATCTATATTATTGTTCTTTATAGATTGAAGTTTTCTCAGTCTTTTATTGATATGCGAAAATAATAAATCGATGGGATACCCATTTCCAAGCAATACATTAATGACAAATATTAAGTTTTTGTTGTAAAAACTAGGATGAGACAATATAATTGCTCTGTCAACCATACTATAAATAGTTCCTATTTTGTGTTGAATAGGATGATTCTAATAGAAGGACAATAGCCTCCCAGAAAAAGTTTCTTTATGAAACCAATCTGTTATAATTGTGTCATTTTTAACGATTAACAACAAATCCAGAAAGCCAAGTTGGCGGTTAACTTCGTACTCAATTGTGAATTTAAGTCTGTCGTGATAATTATTAAAGTGATCCAAAACATCCTGAACGCTATTCTTAGGAATCTTCATAACAATATCATCCACATAGCGTCTATAAAACGACGGTCGGATATCCAATGCGCCCAGAACCCTTTTTTCCAAATCCTCCATGACAATGTCAGCCACTGTCGGAGACAAAGGGGAGCCCATTGGAGAACCAAACGTCTGCTTGTAGATGACATTGTTAAATGTGAAAAAGGTAGAAGTCAAAACAAATTTTACAGCAGTGATAAACTCCGCACGAGTTAACCTCGTCTTGTTTTTATATACTTCCACCTCTTTTTTATGCTCTCCACAACCAACTCAGAAGGAACGTTAGTGAACAAAGACACGACGTCCAAAGAAACGAGAATCTCAGACTTCTGCAATCTTATCTTCGATAGGTCAGTGCACAATTCAAAACTATTGCTTACGTGGCTCTTAGGTTTTGGTATACTGTCGGCTAGAATTTTCTGTAAATACGATGCAAGATTATATAAAGCCGTGTTAACAGATGAAACTATTATTCTAAAAGGAACATTCTTTTATGAATTTTTGGAAGACCATAAGCTTTGGGAAGTATAGAATCGCTGGAGTGTAGGAAGAAATATTCTTTCTTGGAGATATATTTTTTCTGCAACCATTCTTTAATAAGCGCATTTAATTCTCTTTCAATTCTGGCTGACGGATTTCTTTAATCACTTCATAGGTATCTTTGTCACTAAGCATCATTTTCATTTTTTGAATGTACTCATTCTGGTCTAATGCTACAGTGACATTACCTTTATCAGCCCTTGTAAAGATAACATCCGGGTTGTTTCTTTGGAACTGAATCGCGGAATTATATCTAGCAATGAGACTACGATCGATCGGTGTAGTGTGTGGTCTTTTTTGTAAGAATCTGGAGAACTGAGGTATCGCCACGTTACGAATTCTAATTTGGTTGTCAATCGTATGTTTACTTCCATTACTTTCTATATCTTTAATAAACTCATGTATGGCTTTCTTCTTATTAATAGAAAACGGTAAACTAAAATTATCACCGAGCTGTAACAATGATGAGATTTCGGTGGGAATAATAACATGAGACAAATTCATGAACCATTTGTTGTTAACAACATTTAGCGGATTAGTAGAATTATTCAAAAATTGAAGTGGTTTAATGGAAATATTGATATCCGAACCAGAATCAAAAAGATCAAATTTAATATTATTAATTTTCTCCTTTCCAATCTCTGCATCATTGCACGAATACTCTATAGGTTTAATTTTAGTATAGAATTTAATTTTCTCAGATTCTAACAACCACTCGAGTTTCTTTTTGTGTAAGGAAGTTAATTTATATTTAAAATTTTCAAACGCTCTGGTGTGATGTGAGATAATCAGTTGCCAAATATTTATAGGTAAACAATTATAAAGAAAACGAGAACAGGATAATAACTTTCTTTTAAGGTCATCCAAACATCTGTGAAAATCAAATATCTCGATTTTTAAACTGTCCGTTCTGAGAACGTGCACTAACCTCTCGATTCTTCGCACGGATTTGTAATGATATACACGCAAATTATGTCTGAACATATGTATAAGATGCGATGGAAAGACATAGTGATTTCTACAGCGTAATAGAAATTGTAATTTAGCTTTGTTCCTAATAATTTTGTAGTTTAAATCTATCCAATCCTTTAAAACAAAATAAGTTCGTTCGCCAAAGTTACGAATAATAAAATCAAAATTATAAATATGAAATCTATATGGAAGGACATTCGCACGCATTGTCAGGCCAGCGTATATTAACAAATAACGAAAAAATTACGCTCGATGAAGCAAACAGCTAAAACAATTAAAAAAGGCCAAATTTCGAGCAATAATAGGTGTTGAAATTTATATATTCAAATTACAATAATACGAACGAATTGGTTTACGTTTCGGCCATACTTGGCCTTCTTCAGAACCGCAATTTCATAAATACGTCGAATTAACAAATAAAGGACTCGGATACGATCCGGCGCTACGATTTATTGTCGAATGTTAGTCAAATTTAACGCTAAATCGGTCGTCCATCAGGATGTTTTGGATCACTTTAATAATTATCACGACAGACTTAAATTCACAATTGAGTACAAAGTTAACCGCCAACTTGGCTTTCTGGATTTGTTGTTAATCGTTAAAAATGACACAATTATAACAGATTGGTTTCATAAAGAAACTTTTTCTGGGAGGCTATTGTCCTTCTATTAGAATCATCCTATTCAACACAAAATAGGAACTATTTATAGTATGGTTGACAGAGCAATTATATTGTCTCATCCTAGTTTTTACAACAAAAACTTCATTAAGAGCATAGAAAATAATTTGAGAAAGTTTTCCCTTGCCAAACAGGCCGCATTGAGGAATCGAGTGGCACCTATCATTAACAATATTCCGAATTATACAATTCCCAGAAACAACTTTAACAACAATATCCTTAAATTACTGTCCGCAACTAAAAAATTCCTCAACAACAACACGAATTTAATTCTCACAAGGGCGGACAAAGGGAATGTAACAGTCGCGCTCGACAAAGACAAATACAGGGTCAACTTACAAATCTCTTTATTGTAGCGACGGGGTTTTACCGAGGGCATATGGACTTCCAAAAATCCATAAACCGAACTGTCCCTTTAGACTTATTATATCTTCTATAAATAGCCCTTTATATGATCTGGCCTCCTTCCTCCACCGTATAATGGTCCAAAGCTTTCCGAAAGCCCGAAGCTTTGTAAAGAATAGCATAGATTTAGTGGAAGGAAACTTGGGAACGCACATGTAAATGACGGGTACAAATTAATTTCATTGGATGTCGTTTCATTGTTGACGAATGTTCCCATTGAAAGGGTATTGGCCAGTATAACAGTCAGATGGAATTTTATTTCCAAAAAGTTGCCAAAAGCCATAAAGCGGAGTTTTTTATTGCTGGTCAGGCTTGTTATTAAATTCCACTTTTTTTTTAATTTAATGGGGAAAAAATCTATCGACAGACTTTCGGCGTTCCCATGGGTTCTCCTCTTTCCCCCATGGCGGCGGATATAGGTTGACAAGATTTGAGAGACATGAGCTCTCGCTACTTGAAATATATCCCACCGTGTTATAAAAAGGTACATTTGACGAACAGAAACACTTGCTGCACTTTTGGCTTTTTTAAAGCATACCTTAGATGTTTTTAACTCCTTCCATCCTAGGCTGAAATTTACCAGTAAACCGACATTTTCTGGCAGATATTTAAACTTTTTTTCGCAGCATCCTGCATGCCAAAAAAGAGGTACGGCCATAGGCCTAATAGATAGGGCATTTGTGGTCTGTCGCATCCGTCCCTGCATGCTAAAAATCTCAGACTGTCAAACAAGTTTCTGTTTAACAGAGACTCGAATACGAATGTAAACAGAGTGAAGAGGCTCCTTTTTTAACGTTTCCGTACGTCCCGCGATTACTGAAAAGCTAGGAACGCCACAAGGATTTGAATGTGAGACTGTCTTATAACAGCTTAAATAAAATGCGTCCATCATAGGCAATTGCAAACAAGAATCAAGGAGCATCGTAATCATATTAATTGGAGTACTCCAAATCATTCTGTCATAACTGAACACAGATTAGAATGGAATCATGATTTCGATTGGAATAGCGTTGAAATCTTAGATAATGAATCCTATGGTTATAAACGTCTGATTTCGGAAATGATATACATAAAAAGGCAGGCAAACGGTTTGAATTTACAGACCGATGCGGAGAGTTTACCGGACGCGTATTTAAATGTAATCGAGAGACTGTCTAAAATTTAGAATAACTTGATGCGAGAGTTTATCCCCTCCTCTGGCTTATACACCAGTTCTATTATGTTACCTTCCCACCTATGCCTCACTCATTCGCGACGTTTCGAACCGTGAAGTTGTTGTGACAATGCGATATTCCGGTCTGCAATTGCGCTGTAAGTAAATCTATTAGTCATCGGATTTAACATAAATAATTTACGCCTCCTACCACATTGCGACTCCGTTTGATGGTACAGGTAGGGCTTTCGAATCTTTCTTACCCACCTGGTCTTTCAACCTGGCGAGATTATTTCTAAGATGCGAGGGATGCGGAGCGAGCGTTTTACCGGCGTATCTGGGATTTCGACAACGGTACATCCATAGGATTTCAATCCTTGTTTTTTAATTTTGACTGCGTCTTTTATGCTTTGTTCGTCTATTGACTACGCCTTGTACACGACTTCTTTTTATTATCTTTGTTAATCTTCGTATATGTAACTTTTAACGCTGAAGAGGACACGAATAATGTGTCGAAACGTACGTTAATATATATATATTTATTTTTACAAATTGTTTGCGCTTTGATTACCGCGCTTGGCTCTAATTGCCTCTCCTATTCACATTATTAATCTAGAGAGCCTATATCTTTCTTTATTTTAATATTTGTCATTAATGTATTGCTTGGAAATGGGTATCCCATCGATTTATTATTCTCGCATATCAATAAAAGACTGAGAAAACTTCAATCTATAAAGAACAATAATATAGATGATGATTCTGAACGTTCGCAAAAAGTGAAAAGTTTTATTGTTATGCCTTATTTAAAAGATACTTCTGAAATTATCACCTCAGCGGTCATCAAATCAGAAAATTCCGTGGGATACCGTATTCTAAACAAATTAAACAGCATCATAAAAGTCCAGAAAGATAAGAGCGCTCAACCGTCTAAGAATAATGTTATTTATAAAATCTGTTGTAAGAATTGTGATGCCTCTTACGTCGGCCAAACCAAAAGGCAACTACGTACTAGAATAAAAGAACATCAAGCTAATATTAGATTAGATGCGTCCAAGCATTCGGTAGTTTCAGAGCACATTACCAAATTTAATCATTCTTTCGACTGGAACAATGTGGAGGTCTTAGAAGTGGAGCATAATTATAAAAAAAGATTGACTGCAGAAATGATACACATCAAAGAGCAGCCTAACGGCATAAATTCAAACAAGGACACAGAATTATTAAACGAGGCTTATTTTGATGTGTTGAGGCTGTTGTCATAAATATATTAATAACAATGATTACTGGTTGCTCTGCCCTTGCGATGTGAATGTTTTCTCAGTCGTCTGCGATCTTTAGCTACGAACACCCGCTCCTGATTGACGATGGAAAGAATTCTCTTGCGTTCCGTTGCTCTGCCCTTGCGATGGGAATGTTTTCTCGGTCGTCTGCGATCTTTAACTACGAACACTCGCTCCTAATTGACGATGGAAAGAATTCTCTTGCGTTCCTGTGGTACCGACCGCTTATGTAAGTCCACTTTTACGAGTCAAACTCAATTATTAAATTTACGTGTTCCTACAGAATTTCAAAATTTGATTCAGTTGCCACTAAGAGGGTCTGGCGACAATGGCTTTCGTTCGCACCAACCTCATGGACGCACATAAGCATTGCAACGTAATGGACGACCGATTTAGCGTTAAATTTGACTAACATTCGACAATAAATCGTAGCGCCGGATCGTATCCGAGTCCTTTATTTGTTAATTTGACGTTATTTATGCAATTGCGGTTCTGAAGAAGGCCAAGTATGGCCGAAACGTAAACCAATTCGTTCGTATTATTGTAATTTGAATATATAAATTTTAACACCTATTATTGCTCGAAATTTGGCCTTTTTTAATTGTTTTAGCTGCTTACCATTTTTGATAAGATTCAACGAATACAATATAAAGCTATTAGAATAGCATATGGATATCGTCAATCCACGCCTATTAATGTGCTACTGGACAAAGTTAAGGAACCACCGCTTAAGTACAGGATTGAATACTTGACATCTAAGATGGTTTTCAAGAATTTGGCTCAAGAATTTAGCCCTGTTACCATTAGTTTGGACAATATTCACCCACTTACCAGATCGCGCCATAATCATGACATGGCCACTAGTTCCATCCCGACCTACAATTCTTACCGATCTATTCTTCACAAAGTCAGTAAAATTTATCAGTCAGTATCTCTTCCTGTTTTTAATCACAGCTTTAACTCCCTTATTATCGATATCCATTATACCGCATTCAAATTTCCGGAAGATATTTCCATGTCAACACAATTTTCCTGGACGCTTCCAGTGACATCAGAGGGGGATCTACATCTTTTTATACGGATGGTTCTAAAAGTGACTCAGGCTCTTTTGTCGGTGCCGGAATATATTTACCGGACTCTAATTTGGAGCTCATGCATAGGCTTCCGCCGGAAACAACTATCTTCTCGGCGGAAGCATGGGCCATTCTCCAGGCATTGATTTTTATTGAGCAATTTGACTTTCGCGTAGCCACAATTTTTTCTGATTCTAAGAGCGTACTTGATAATGTTTGTTCATTCAAAGCCAACCTGCAAAACTATATCATTCCTTGGATCAGGGAAAAAATATCGCAACTCTCCAATAATGGAGTAGAAATTCGTTTAGCTTGGATTCCCTCACACCGCGGCATTACAGGAAACGAAAACGCGGATAGAGTTGCCAAAGCAGCCACTAGAAACGGACATCGCCCCAACTTCAAAGTCCCGCACAGTGATTTTTATTCACTTTCTAAAGAATCCTTACGCAGAAATTTCGCGGAGTATTTGCGGTATCATGGCTCATACAAAGGGATTTTACACTACAATTTATTTCACAACAGTAAAGACCGTCCCTGGTTTTATAAAAAACCTTTCAAAAGAAAGAAGATAGTTTTAATTAACAGGCTGCGCAGCGGCCACTATAATTTAAATTACAGTCTTGCAAGAAAGAATATAATAGATTCGGGGGCCTGTCCTTGCGGCTACCCTATTCAGGACATAAACCACGTAATTTTTCACTGTTCTATTTATTCAAGTAAAGCAGATTATTTAATTAAGTACTTGGAAAAAACTTTTCCACACGCTCCTAAGGACATTCTTTTTTTCCTAAATGATCCTCCCCACCAATTTATCCGACTCCTTTTGGGGGCTACCCTATCCATGGGATTCCAGCCCTAATCTTCCCCGGCCTCTCTTGCGCGGGAGTGCGCGAGAGTGGGGGTCGATTCGTGTCAGCGGCGCAATGTAGCTGCGTGGCACATAATATCATACTGCTCGGCATCACGTATCGACAGAGTTAGTGACGGAACTAGCGCATCTCGACTCGAGGCCTCCTATTCTGGGGACTTTACTATTAAACGACGAGTAGTTCGCCCTGGCCTATATTTGAGCAGCGCTCGACGGTCATCATAATAATAAGAAGAAGAAGTCATTTCACACTCTTCAAATGCGAGCGAGCGCCTATGGCAGGCGGCTATAATTTACGACCTGCGACTAGCGTGACACCGCGGTCCTTTTCACTTTTCTGTCTAGGAAGAGCCGTTTATCGGTGTTTTGCGGCGCCATTCGGCTATGGCGTCGCGCGTTACAAAGGCGAGCGCCGATGACAGGCTGGTAGATTTTATAAACACTAGACGGCATAAGCGCAGCAACGCGACTCAATTTCTATGGGTATCGACGAACGTCGATGACAGAATTTATAAACGAATATCATCTCGCACTGCGGATGGCCGAGCATCGATGGTCGCGCGACGTAGGTACTCGACCAAAAATTTTATGCGACTTAACCGTCGCGGGTTACAAAGACAAACGCCGATGACAGGCTGCTAGATTTTATAAACACTAGACAGCAATGCGACTCAATTTCTATGGGTGATATTGTTTCTCTGCAGTGTATGCACACCATGCACTAAAACAGAAGAAACGATACGCGATGCTCTAGTTGGAACGAGAGGAAAAGGCAATAGAAAAAGTATATAAGAAAGAATGAAGCGAGTCAAAATCACAGTCTGTGATTTGAAAGTCTACGCGTCGGTACATTGATTGGAAAAAAGTATAGCGAGATGACAATAATTCAGATATGGATCGCGAGTTAACGGACGACAGTGACTATTTCAGTGATGAAGACGACAATCATGAAGAAGTCATCGATAGAATAATGCTGCGTTGGGAAATCGTTGCACTAAATTTACGTGTGAGACATTGCGTAATATATTTTTATTATTCAACGGGTGGTGCACTTGCACTATGTGCTCCGTGCATGGTTACTCTATGGGACCTTAATTTCGGCATGTACGCTCGCCTAAAACACTTCGTTGAGAGACGCGGAACGACGCATGGCCGGTATTGTTCAAGATGTCGTGAATCATTGTATATGATATTTCCGCGTAATATGTGCCCGATTTGTACACGATAAAAAAATATTATCGCGGCTTTTAAAACAATAATTTCGAGGCAATAATGGATGCAGATTCATCCAACGAGGATCGTCCGTTGTCACCGGACAGCACTTATAACAGCGAAGAAGACGATAACCGTAGAGAAGTTATGAAAAAAATAGTGTCGCGTCCCGAATTTTTAGCGCTGGATGGACGTACGAAGTGTTGCGCAATTTATTTTTATTTTGAATACGGTTCAGATAACCTGTGTTATTCGTGCATGATCGCTTCACCAGACACTGGTGAGCACATACGTGAACGTCGAGAGCATGTAACCGAGCCGTACGAGGTAATGACCATTCAATTTTGCACAGATTGTCGTAATACTCCATTGTTCCAAATATATCCATGCAACATGTGCCCGATTTGCATGAAGTGATAAAAAACATTATCGCGAGTGGGACATTATACACAACGTGCGCAACATGGTGCGGATAATTGGAGAGAAATCTGTGGAGCCTCCAAAATCTAGGGATGATATAATAATGGAATGTATTACAACAGATATCACCAATGGTTTGCGTGAAGAAGATCAAGGAGTGAAATTAAGGGATGTGCGACGAATATCGCCGGTGCAGTTTCTTCGCGATCGCGAACTCGGTATACGCGGAACCGGTCAACGCTTCGCTAGACAAAGAGTCGTTATCAATACCTCTTCTCCTTATGACTGGGATTCTAACGTGAGACGAAAAGTGTATCGACGGCTGCGGGACGAGTGCGTTAGCGAGGAAGAATCACGTGCAGCTCGCTGTACTGACGTTGTGCCGTATCATATTAAGCCTATTGTTAACTATCGCTATTGGGCGTCTAAATTTTGTGAACAGCTCTATGATTGTGAAGCAACATACATTAAGATTCATACAGGTATTGGGAAATACGTCGAATTGGTGGTGATGAACAATTCGATACGTTTGTATATGTACCCTCACCGTCTCAATAATCCTAATCATCTATTGATGCTTCAAAAAACCTATGAACGTGACCTTGATGATATTGATAATTGGGAGAATAATCACTTTAATGTCCCCTACTTCATGCCTCATTTTTTTATGTCTGACCACTATCGCATTCAAAGTGGCAAACGATATTGTTCAGCGTGCGATCGAGTCACGTGCAAGTGCTCCATCGAAGAATGTGACGTGATTTAAAAAAGACAGTATTAAAAAACAAAAACATGGAACATCTCGATAAAACGGAACGCGACCTGGTGGAAGGATCCAACCAAATCGCTACCTTGGACGAATATCTTGCATGGGAACAGCGATGCGAGAAGTTTATTGAGCAGCTCGAAGAAGACTGTCGTTCCAAACGTCCGCGGCTCTCAGACGGCTCTCAGACTGTCGGAAACAGATCATCTTTAGTGGCAAGAATCGCGCGACTCGATGGTGCGAAGACTCTATTACAGAGACGGTTCGTACATATCGGTGGTGGTGGTGGTGAGCACGCGGCGGGCAGTAGTAGTAGCGGTAACGAAAACGCGGAAAAACTCGTGTGGCGAGAGATTGATGCCGCGTTCGAATGGCGTGTATTGACCGGTGCAGTGATAAATATCAATTACATCGAAACGCGAAAATTTCTCGAAGATGCCGAAGTCATCGTGCTCGATCGTGTGCAAAACGTCATGCAAACACACGCAAGTGTAAAGATAAACACCGTGTTCAACGGCGAGTTTGTGACGGGTGACAAACGTGACAATAAAAGTTTCAGCACGAGTAACTGTGAACTCTTTCGTTCGTCCGAACGGTCCGATCTGCGCGAGTGGTACAAGCTACACGTTATCGAGTCCACATTAGCGAAACTCGAGGATTTCCAGGAACGCGATAGCGGATGGGCGTTGTCGCGTATACTCAGTTTGACAGTGAACGTGAACAAGTACAATCCTTTGCGCGTGGGATGTTACATCAATTTACCAGAAAAAATTAAATTGAAAAAAACTGTGATCAACGTGCATTCTATGGACAATGCGTGCTTCGCGTGGTCAGTGGTCGCCGCGCTGTATCCTGTCAAGGTCAATAATAATCGGGAATCCTCGTACCCTGATTACAAAAATATATTAAATTTACAAGACATTAAGTTTCCAATGACTTTGAAACAGATTAAAAATTTTGAAAATCACAACAATATATCCATCAATGTGTATACCATCGAGGGAGAGAAAACGCCAACCGTTCTCCCGATACGGCTCACCGACCTGAGGAGAGAAAAGCACGTAAATCTGCTGTACGTGCAGGACCCGCGAGACGACGTGGGACATTTCGCGTGGATAAAAAATCTATCCCGCCTCGTGAGCTCGCAATTGAGCATGCACCATGGTCGGAAATACTTTTGCGATCGGTGAGTACCTATACTCCTTTTTAATAAAATTATAAAATATTTTATTGTTATATAAAAATTTACAAAATTGTGTTTTTCTTTTTGCAGATGTTTACATTATTTTCATTCGAGCGAGAAATTGGAAGCCCACGGTGTAGACTGCCGAGAGATAAACAACTGTGCCATCCGACTACCGAGCGAGGACGACAAGTGGCTGAGTTTCAAGAATCACAGCAGGAAGAAACGACTTCCATATGTCGTGTACGCCGACCTGGAATGTACCCTCGAGAAGATGGATGCGGATCCGACAACGTCCACGTTCAGGTCTCAACATCATCGGGTATTTAGTATAGGATATTACGTGCGGTGCTCGTACGACGACTCGTTATCCGCGTATCGATTTCGTCGCGATAAGGATTGCGTCGCGTGGTTCGCCGAGGAACTAAGACGTTTAGCACACGACGTAAAGAACATCTTGTCCGATAATATACCCATGGTGGATTTCACGCGAGACGAGTGGAAAAAGTTTAACAGCGCAACGCACTGTCACGTGTGCGAAAAACCGTTCGAGCCAGACGACGTGCGAGTACGCGATCACTGTCACTTGACCGGCAATTATCGAGGTCCCGCGCATTCTAATTGTAACTTAAATTATAAAAATTCTCACTTCATTCCCATAGTATTTCATAATTTATCGGGTTATGATTCTCATTTTATTATAAAAGAAATTGCCACCGCGTACGAAGGACATGTAGACTTACTCCCAATCACGAAGGAAAAATACATTTCGTTTACGAAGAACGTTAAAAGCACTGAAGATAAAGACAACCAAAATTGCATCAAATTAAGATTCATCGACTCGTACAAATTTCTTAGCACGAGTCTCGAAAAATTAGCATCCTTCCTCGATAAGGATAAGTTAAAAATTATATGTTCAAAATTTTCCGCGTTATCCGACCAAGATTTCGAATTATTGACGCGAAAAGGTGTCTTTCCGTACGAGTACATTGACTGCGTCGAAAAGTTGGAGGATACGTGTTTATCATCGCGCGACTCGTTTTACAGTTCATTGACAGGCGACATCGTATCCGAGAGCGATTACGCGCACGCCGTCAACGTCTGGCAGCGGTTCTCCATTCGAACGCTCGGTGACTACAGCGATCTGTATCTAAAGATCAATGTCTTGCTGTTGGCCGATATCTTTGAAAATTTTCGCGATAGCTGTGTCGCGAGTTATGGACTCGATCCGGCGTATTATTACACTCTACCGGGGTTTACGTGGGACGCTATGTTGAAGCATACGGGTATCAATTTCGAACTGCTCACGGACATTGACATGGTCATGTTCATCGAACGCGGTATTCGCGGCGGTTTGAGTCAATGTTCAAACAGATACGCGGTGGCCAATAACAGGTACATGCAATCTTATGATACATCGAAACCATCGTCGTACCTGATGTATTTCGACGTAAACAACTTGTACGGCTGGGCAATGTGCCAACCATTGCCATATGCAGATTTTTGATGGGTCGAAGACGTCTCGAATTTCGAGTTTAGCGCGATCGCTTTGGATTCGCCCACGGGTTACATTCTCGAAGTCGATCTAGAGTATCCGCAGAATAAACCAGAATAAACACGACGCGCACGCCGACTTACCGTTCTGTCCGACGCGCGATAAACCACCCGGCAAACGGCAGGACAAACTTCTCGCCACGCTGTACGATTTGCGTTATGTCATACACTACGGCAACCTACAGCAATGCACGCGCCACGGTCTTCGCATCACAAAAATTCATCGCGTATTACAATTCGCTCAATCTCCATGGCTCCGCAATTACATCGAACTTAATACAAAATTTAGAACACTGGCCAAAAACGATTTTGAGAAAAATCTGTATAAATTGATGAACAACGCGGTTCGTTTTCGGGAAAACGATGGAGAACGTTCGAAATCACGTTGATGTAAAATTATTATCAAAGTGGAAAGGTAGATACGGCGCGGAGGCACTGATCTCGAAACCAAATTTTCACAGCAGGAGCGTTTTTTCGGAAAATCTGATGGCCGTTGAACTGCGAAAACTCGAGGTTAAATTTGACAAACCTATTTACGTCGGCATGTGCATTCTCGACATATCGAAAGTCTGTTTGTACGAATTTCATCACGAGTACGTGTCTCCCCTGTATCGCGACAAGTGTAGAATTATGTACACCGATACGGACAGTCTGATATATCACGTAGAGTGCGAGGATGTGTACAAGAACATGAAACGCGATATCGCTAAATTCGACACAAGCGATTACGCGATCAACAACGCGTACGGTATCCCACTCGCCAATAAAAAAATTCCGGACTTGATGAAAGATGAAAACAACGGTGCGATTATGACCGAATTCGTCGGACTCAGGGCGAAGATGTATGCCTTGCGAGTAGACGGTAAGAAAGACTGTAAAAAAGCGAAAGGTGTTAAGAGCAACGTCGTAGCCAGGTCGATAACGTTCAACGATTACACGAGGTGTCTGCGAGACGAAATTGAAATGAAGCGACAGCAGGCTTAATTTCCATTGAGCGTAAACATCTTCCACATGTCGTTCTTGAGCATGCGATTGAATCGTTCGACGACCGATGCCTTCAATACCGAATATGTGGAATAATGATTGATGCCATGTTTCTTCACGAGATGTTGCACGTCGGCGTTGTAAAATTCCTTCCCCATATCGGTTTGTAGGTTACTAGGGCAGCTTCCGCTGTGTCGAATGATCTCTGCGACAGCGTTAGCTGTTTCGCTTCCGCCTTTACCCTTGAGTGGCGCGGCCCACGCGTGCTTGCTCAACACATCGATGACGGTAAGTATGTAGTGGTAGCCTCCGTTGAAACGTGAGTACGGACGCATCTCGACGATGTCAGCCTGCCACAGGTCATCGTACCCTCGCACTATGACGTGTCTTCGGGGAAAATTTCTTTTCGCCGGAGCGTGCAGTTCCTCGACGAGTCGTTGCTTTTCGATATTTTTACGTCCGTCGGATTTTAGCGATGTCATGTTTTTTTTTGTTGTCGTTTATAACTGCTCGTTAGCCGTTTGTTAGCCGTTTATTTCCATTCGTCGTCGTCGTCGTCGACGTTCTCTAGCCGTTTGTAGCCTTTTCTGTCTCCGCGTAGTTCGCAGCTGTTTCTAAATCGCTCGTAATCGTTTTTAAGCTGTTTTTGAACCGTTCGACAACCGTCCGACAACCGTTCTCGAACCGTTGAACAGCCGTCCGACAACCGTTCTCGAATCGTTCGTTGCTGTTCCTCGCCGTCGTTAATCAACCGTTGCTTCTCTTCACTCGTCGCCTTTCGATAATCGTTTCTGCTGTACCGTTTGTCCATTGTTGTTGTTGTTGTTGTTGGTTGTCGCGTCTGATTCAACGATATTCGCACGTCGAAGCTTGTTTATCGCAGTCCGTAACGCTTGCAGATCTTTCTCGAACGCAGTCAGCTTCTCGTCTGATTCTTTTCGTTGATTGCTCAACATTTTAAAGAATTGATCAACGTACAGTTTGTTAACCGCGTCACCGTCAGTCTCAGGTTGCGCTACGCGACAAATCTTGCGCGACTTTGCGTCAAAGTCCGTGGCAGCGCGGCACAGAGCGTTATTGCGCACGAAATTTCTCATTAATCCGCTCCACCGATGGTACGAAATGGCATTCGTCGCGTCTCCGCTGTGTTCGAACAATCCAAATTTGTTGATCGGCATTTCGACGCTGATTGAACGGATCGCCGTCCCATGGTTTAATTTATAATAAGCCCGGCTTCGCGAAGTTCCTCGATGATCGACATGATCTCGTTGTCGTGGGCATTGTTGCCGGCGTGGCGCGAAGCGTCGAGCAATCGCAGACGATCCACCAGCTCGTTGGGGTCGTCCCAATGCACGTAGTCAATCTTATTGTCGGTTAGCGTCATCGCGCGAGGCATGGATAATCCTTTTCCGGATTTTTTCTTCTTGGATCCGGTCGACATCAACGGTGCGATTACCTGTGTATACTTGTATCCCACGTTGCCCTTTAGTCACTTGTTAGGATCGTGTTTGAATTTATGAGCACTCGTTGCCAACAGTATGCTCCTGTACTTTTGCATATCGTCCTCCGTGTAGATATCGTAATCGGGTATTTTCTTGAAGATCAATTCGTAAATACCGGGTGTGCCGGCGTATCGTACGCCGTCGATATAAATGTTATCCGCTTTGTCCACGTCAAAACGTTTATTACCGAGCATCAATTTATTATTGTCGAGATAAACGCCGTACGCTATGTCCATCGTTGGATAGGCGCCCAAAACAGACGCGATGTAAATTCGGCTCAGTGGACCCAAGTGATCTTCCAACGATTCTATAAACCATTGTCGACCCTCCGACGTTTTCAACCGTTTATGAACGGTTTTCCTGATCGAGTCGTCCGTGGTTTCGAAAACATTCGCGGTTTCAAGAAATTCGGGACTTGTACGTTGCACGGTTTGCGTCGGTGTAGAGGTTATCGGTGTAGAGGTTATCGGTAGTACTGTCGATTGATTAGATTTACGCGGTGTCAATGAAAGATCCGACCAGGAGTCTAATTGCTTCTTCTTTCTCTTCGGTGTAGCATCCTCCTCCTCCACCCCGCGCTGTTGAACGGATAGCGGTTCGATTTTCGCGTCAGCGTCGCTCTCCGTCAAGCTCCTCTTTTTTCACCGCGATCAAGCTCGAGTTGTCAACGATCTTTTTCAACGGCCCGATGAGAGGTTTAAAGTGCGTGTCCAACTCAATGTCCTTCTCGATCTTACCGGTCTTCAAAGCGCGAAGTTTTTTGCGAATCGAATCACTCGTCTTCGCAATCTCTTTTACGACCTTCTCGCGTTTGCGAATATTCTCGCTCCCGTCGATCGCGGCCATCGCGGAAAAAAGCAGAGTGTCGATCTCTCTCTGTAACGCTAACGTTTCACTTCCGACGAGGTATCGGCAACGACTGATCGCTTCTGCGGTATCGCGAACACGTTAAATCCTTTTCTGTATCGACCGTTTGAAAGCGCGCTGTCCTTGTCTATCACTACGAATCCGTACTTTTGTTGCCAACAATCGTGGCACAACGAGCAAAATTCGTCGTACGGCATGTCGGTATTTACGTGATCGTTGTAGACGTGTTTCAAATTGGTACCATCCTGTTTGAACAGGATCAGCAGATTCGTATTGGCGCGTATCAGATGTTTAGGTATTCTCGCGTACGTCTGACAGAGATAGAAGGAGTCGACGCTCGAGTGCCTGCCCATTGAGAAATACTTTCTCACCGCGTCTTGCTTATCACACGCCACGTCATCGAAAACGAAGATCGAGTTTGGACGCGCGTCGCTCGGTGGAATGACGTCACTGTTATTGGAGAACGTAAAGTAGCCGATTTCGTCGATCGATGTCAACAAATTCTCTAAATATCTCTAGATATTTCGGCTGTTGCAACGATTTCGAGTATACGTACACGTTTTCGAAACGTACGCCGTGCGGACTTTCCAGCAAGCTTATCAAGACGTTGGTTTTACCGCAATTCGAGGGGCCGCAAATGATCGCGCGTATAGTAGTCGGTAACATCGTACCGTGCTTGCGTTTCTCCACTTTGCCTCCCATCGACCGTAATCCGTCGTCGCAATTGGTCACGCGAATCGCCAACGGTTGTCGCACGAATCTCATTTCTTTCCACACTGCCGACTCTCTGGCTGACTCGAACGCCTATTTATAGGCGAGCGGAACCGCGAATCGCTCAGTAGCAAAGATGTTCGTCCTACTGTCGAGACCTTCCGATATTCGCGGTTTGAGCGCCGAACAGCTGCAATTTGTGCCGAAAGCCGTTCTGTTGCAAACGTGCGGCGATCACGTCCACTACGTGTGGGACAAGTTCCGGAACATATAAAGGCGGATTTGGAGGTTCAAGCATATCGTCGCTGTTACGAATATTACAATCAACCGTGGCAGCGAACGCACATCGACGGTCCCGCGCCAATGATAAAGGATTGCGGCGGACGAGATACTCGCTGCGGAAGCGCGAAAACGCATTACCGCGAGAGATTCGACTCTCGGAGAGAGAGCTGCCGCTACAGCCGTCTGGGCGACCATGAAGGCTAAGACGAAGCTCGGAATGGGCTTGAAAACGAAAAAATCAAAAACGGTGAAGAAAAAAAGCTAACGAATAAACGGATACTTCCGACAGCAAAACGAGGCGGTGTATTGCCGATTCTACCGTTGTTGGGAGTTCTCGGTTCTCTGGCCGGCGGAGCGGCGGGAGTCGTAAAGGCCGTGAACGATAACAAAGCCGCGCGGCGTCAGCTGGAAGAGATGCAACGTCACAATCGCGCCGTGGAAGGTCGCGGACTTTATCTCGCTCCGTACAAATATGGACGAGGGCTGTATCTCGGCCCGCACAAACGCGGGCAAGGAGTAGCGTTGAAAAAAAAAAAAAACGTCAAAAAGACGTTAAATATGCCCGCGGGTATTACGACTAACTTACAATTGAATCGACTGGCAAGGCGTATGCGCGTACCGTTTTTCAGAGGTGTCTTCGTGCGTGATTCGTTACCGATCGGCGGTGTACGTCGAAACGAGAGCAGTATCGTGAATTTGGACGATGCAGCGGGTTCCGGTACTCATTGGGTAGCGTACGCGAAGAGGGAAGATCGAGTCGTATATTTCGACAGTTTCGGCAATCTTCGACCACCGAAAGAATTGGTGCGATATTTCGGGCCGAGCGTGACGAAGATCGAGTACAATTGCACGTCTTATCAGCGATACGATCAGAACATCTGTGGACAATTGTGCCTGCGATTTCTCCGGACGATCGACGCTAATTTAAAGCCTGACGGTGCGCCGTGGTGACTCAGTATTCGTTAACGGTTTTCGCCGACATGTTTATAACGTTCACGTTGACGGGGAAGAGCAGCATCCTCGCGGAGCACTATTTTCCCGCCGTGGATCTGAGCGACGGTGACTACGAGCTCGGTCTAACGTGTTTCGAGACTTATCACACGATTCCAAACGTGAATTCTTCGAACAATAAATTTTATTTCGACGAGGATGACACGGAAATTACGATTCCCGAGGGATCGTACGAGATACGAGCCATACATGAGTTTTTGAAACGCGAAATTTCACGAAAACGCCCGCGACGCGTAAATCGTTCCAACGATGATCGTACGTCGGTCGCGAATATCGCGCGAGAGGCGACCGCTCGCGCGAACGGCTACGAAGACGAGGCCGCGAAATACCCGATAGTGCTCCGCGCAAATTACAATACGATGAAGAGCAAGATCAAGTGCGCTTTCAGAGTGAACTTTAACAAACCGAACAACGTTGGATCGCTGCTGGGATTCTCGTCGAAGCGTATATTGCAGCCGAGACAGTAGCACGAATTGGACGCGTCGATTAATATTATCAACGTAAACATTATCCGCGTGGAGTGTAACGTGACCGCGGGTGCGTACAGCAACGGCAAACGTGTTCACACGATACACGAATTTTCACCGAGCGTACCACCGGGATATAAGATATCGGAAACGCCGGCGCAGATCATTTACCTGCCGATCATCGCGCGAAGCGTTACGGATCTAATGATACGCGTCACGGATCAAGACGGACGATTGCTCGATTTTCGAGGAGAAGAGATCACCGTCAGATTGCACGTACGACGGCTACAGCGATAACGCGCGACGTGTGACATGCTCGTGTTGAACGACTCGGAGCACGCGACAGATAAGAATATCTTTACGACTGCGACGATCGACAATATTGTAGAGAGTGGTGCGATCTATCGTCAATTTCATGAACTAACTTGATCATATATTCAATGGTATGTTTTCTGTTCTATCAACGAACTACTCTATGTTCTTCTACATGACTTGCACAATATATATATCTCTCGTAACAACGTTTCGCTACTACGAGAAACGTCTCACTCACGTTCACTCTTTTGTAAGTCTTATTATAATAAACTGAAGCTAAACTGTACACTGACATTAAATATACCCATCAGGTTATGGGCCCAGTACGGTGCTAGTGCGAGAATCTTGGAGTGTTTCGTAAAAACTCAGTCTTTCTTCATTCACGTGTCAATTTCCTTTGCCAGTTTCGCGTTACAAGATGACGACGGAAGATTTTAAGTTACCACCGTTGACCAAGGATACTTATCAGCGCTGGAAGTATGAGATACGTTCATGTCTGAAAAGCATTGGTGCGACAGGTCATGTCGATGGCACGATTCAGTGCCCAACGGGGTCTGGTGAAAAGGAAATCTGGACGAGGTTAGACGGCAAGGCGCAACGGGTGCTAACATGTGCATTGTCCGACGACGATCATGCAGCAATTCGAGATTGTGAGACCTCACGGAACGTGTGGCTTAAGATTCTGTCTATCTATGAGACGAAAACGAACGAGAATAAATATCTGCTTAACCAAGAGTATCATCAGATGCGCTTCGAGGACGGTCAAAGCATTGCCAGCTACTGTGCTCGGCTGGCTGTGATTCGTCAAAAATTGAAGACAGTCGGCGAGGAAATGTCAGACTCAGGTTTGGTTGCAAAAATAATTAACGATTTACCACCGAGATTTGATCATTTCAGGTCGAGCTACTACATACAAGCTGCCTCTGGTGTAACGCTAACGTTCGACAAATTGAGAGAACAGTTGATGCTAATCGAGGCTAACGTGTCTAGCACTGCAGCCAATAAAGACACAGGTGACGCTTTGGTGACACAGGGCAAAGGTCAGTCAAACAAGGGTCCGAAGAAGCAAGAAAAACGAACTTGTTTTCATTGTAAGAAGGCTGGCCACATCAAGCGTGACTGTAGGAAATGGAAGGCTGAGCAGGCTAAAGAGCAAGAAAAATCAACAGCAGCGGTAGCTTCTGGTCAAGCATTTGTGACAGCAGGCGAACATTCTCAGGAGAAGTTACAAGACAAATGGCTTGCGGACTCAGGAGCAACACACCATATGACTCATCGACGCGAGTGGATGTAGAGCTTCGAATCCTTTGAAAAAGAACAGTTTGGAGTTACTGTCGGTAACAATGAAATTATTTATGCACTCGGACGAGGAAATATTGATGTGATTGCAACGATCGACGGTAAAAAGGTACAGCACAAGTTATGTAACGTTCTATTTGTACCTGATATAGGCAGGTATCTACTGAGTATAGGCGCAGCAGCTGACAACGGTATCGAGGCTCGACTAAGCAAGACTGGCATCAAGTTGATGTCTGGAAATAAAGCAATCGCTTGTGGTACTCGAATATCAGACGGTCTCTACTCAATGGATTTTGAGACAATAGTAAATGCATCGGCAAATATAGCCTCTTCTGAAGCAGTCAACGAACAAGTGTGGCATGAACGCTTCGGTCATGCCAATTACAAAGCGATTCGACAATTGGCTAATGGTTCGGCAGTCGATGGCATGCAAGTGATTGGTAAGTCGCACACTGACAAGGAAGCAGACCAATTCTGCGAAGCATGTGTCTTTGGCAAGCACTGTAGAAAGACGTTCAATGATTCGAACACTCGAGCGGACAAACCAGGTACGCTTATACATTTTGACATATGTGGTCCGATGTCAGTTGAATCGTTTGGTAAAGCTAAATACATGGGGCTTTTCGTTGATGATTGTACGGGTATGCTATTCGTATATACAATGAAGTCAAAAGCTGATATCGTAGACTGCATGAAGGATGTCATCGCCGAAGCTAATGCAGCAGGACACAAGATTAGACGTGTACGTTCGGACAACGCCAAGGAGTTCATCGGAAACGACATGAAGAAGGTGCTTCGAGAGCATTCTATCCTACACGAGATGTCAACGGCGTACTGTCCACAGCAAAATGGTCGCGCAGAACATCAAAACAGAACAGTTGTTGAAATGGCGAGAACAATATTGGCAGGAGCTGAATTACCTCAAGGATTGTGGGGTGAAGCGGTTCACACATCTGCACATATCCGAAATCTTATCCCGTTGGAGAGACTAGGAGGCAAAACTCCTATGGAAGCCTGGACTAAAAATAGGCCAAATGTTTCGTATCTACGTATTATAGGCAGCAAGGCATACACTCTGATCAACGAAAGACGATCAAAATTCGAGAAGAAGAGTCAAGAGCTCGTATTAGTAGGGTATGCTCCAAAACAAAAGGCATATCGTGTTTGGCAACGTGGGACTCAGAAGGTTATTGTAAGTCGGGATGTGAAGATTGTCGAACCAGAACCAAGAAAGCAGGCTGTCATCGTGAAGACAACAGATGTTGAAGAAGATGGATCATCAAGTAGCAACTCGCAAAGTGACTTCGAAAGTAAATCAGATGTGTCAACATCATCAAAAGGAGCTGAATCAGTCGACAACATAAGCGATCGGACGCGCAACAAGTTAAAGGAAACTGAAATCAACAAGTGTATTGCAAATCGCACACGCAGCCGAGCTACTGTAAACATCGCTACAGCTGCAAGTGCCTTTCTAGCTGGAGTTGTTATTCCAAATACAGTTGATGAAGCTAAGTCGGGACCTTACAAGGATCAGTGGGAGTCATCAATGAAGACCGAGTATGAGTCGCTAATTAAAAATGACACGTGGACACTGGAAGATCCTCCGGAAAATCGAAAAATAATAAAAAATAAGTGGATCTTTCGAGTAAAAATAAATCCAGACGGTTCGATTGATCGTTTCAAGGCACGTCTCGTGGCAAAAGGGTGTTCACAAAAGGCTGGAGTAGATTACTCTGAAACATTCTCGCCGGTAGCCAGATTCGATTCTATTCGAACATTATTTTCGATTGCAGCCGTTGAAGATTACGAAGTTCATCAATTGGATGTCAAGACGGCTTTCTTGTATGGCGATCTTGACGAAACCATTTATATGGAGCAACCAGAAGGTTTCGATGACTGTTCAGGTCGCGTATGTAAATTGAACAAGAGCTTGTATGGGCTCAAGCAAGCGCCTAGACAATGGTATGAAAAATTTGACGAATTCTTGCAACTATTCGGTTTGAAACCATCAGATGCTGATCCATGTGTGTACATCAGTGAAGATCTGTTCGTAGGATTGTATGTTGATGATGGCCTGGCGGGTGGTCATTCAAAATCTAGGATTGATGACTTACTAAAAGCAATGCAACAAAACTTTGAGATTACAAGTTCAACTGCATCCTGCTATCTGGGAATCGAGATCATTCGCGATCGAAAATCTAAGAAGATTAAACTATCTCAAGAGGCTTATACAAGATCTGTGCTCACGAAGTTCGGTATGTTAGACTGCAATGGTGCCACGGTACCTATCGATCCTGGCGTTAAGTTAAAGCGTAACTTAGATGCTGATGAAAGCTTTGGACCGATTGCAAATGTACCATACAAACAGTTGATTGGTTCCTTGATGTATCTCTCTATCGGAACCAGACCTGATATCTCATATGCGGTCAACTCTTTAAGCAGATTCCTGGAGGCACCATCTAACGAACATTGGGTAGCAGCAAAACAAATACTGAAGTATTTGAAATCAACAATCAACTTAGGGATTGTGTATAATGGCGGAGATGACAATTCCAATCGACTTATTGCATACTCAGATGCAGATTTTGCATCATGCTTGGATACACGCAAGAGTATCAGTGGAGTTGTACTTATGTTGAACAATGGACCAGTAGCCTGGATGTCTCGGAAACAAAGCATAGTGGCAACTTCAACAACGGACGCAGAATATGTAGCTGCTCATGACGCAGCTAAGGAAGTCGTATGGTTTCGACAGTTACTCAAGGACGTCGGTGTGGAACAGCAAGGCTCTACTACTCTCTACTGTGACAACGCAGCTGCAGAGAAGCTGATTCAAAACCCTGTCTTCTATAAGAGATCTAAGCACATTGAAGTGAAATATCACTATGTACGCGACTTGTTCAAGCAGGGGATAGTGGATGTTCAACATGTTTCATCTCAAATGCAATTTGCTGACATTTTAACCAAAGGTTTAACTCGCAAAAAGTTTGAAATTAATCGAAATCAGTTAAACATAATGTAATTGACATTTAGCTCGAGTGGGAGTGTAGAGAGTGGTGCGATCTATCGTCAATTTCATGAACTAACTTGATCATATATTCA
The DNA here is from genome assembly GCF_030848805.1 of Temnothorax longispinosus. Classification (NCBI taxonomy): domain Eukaryota; kingdom Metazoa; phylum Arthropoda; class Insecta; order Hymenoptera; family Formicidae; genus Temnothorax; species Temnothorax longispinosus. The sequence goes on from NC_092369.1 coordinate 4,716,861, forward strand.
ATGGTATGTTTTCTGTTCTATCAACGAACTACTCTATGTTCTTCTACATGACTTGCACAATATATATATCTCTCGTAACAACGTTCCGCTACTACGAGAAACGTCTCACTCACGTTCACTCTTTTGCCTTATTATAATAGCCTTATTATAATAAACTGAAGCTAAACTGTACACTGGCATTAAATATACCCATCAGATATCATCAAATCGACATTCGGTAGCGTTAAAACAGAGACGAAAACAGAGACGAGAAAGAAGCTCAACGCATCGAACGTTAAATTTTTACAATCTCTGGGATTCGCGGTACGAAACATCTGAACGATGACTGAAATTCTTAACATCGGAGGCGAGCCGGTCTTTGACGATCGCATCGTCAAGATCGAGACTCACACGTACAGTGGGGAGCATAAATGAGTTCCGTTACCCGGTGAGCTACGGTGCAGAGCGGTGCAGGCGAGCGCGCTACTTTACCGTCACGGTCGATAAAAGGTTCAAATACAGAACCGCGAACGCGTAAAAATGGTCAGTCACGCTGTATTGCTCGCGCGTGCATTTGATTAAAAAAACATTTTTAATACAATTTGATGCACACAATTAATACGTATTACATACAATATAACAATCATAGGTGAATATGTAATTATAATTGTATTATTATGCATCTGCAACTATTATTCCACCGACTAAGTATGTGTTTACTGGAATAATATAATTACAGATAATATGATAATTATAATTACAACATTATTACCTATAATTATTTTATTGTATACGTAATGCATATGTAATTATATGAAAAATTGTTTCGTGATATTTTATAATTTTTACGATGTCGCATTATCTTCCGTATCTTATTTATAAGTAAATAAAATATTACAATTGAAAGCTAAGTAATGTTACGGCCGATATTCCGAGCAATATTAGGGTATTAATAAAAAGCTATAATACATTTTGAATTATAATTATCGAGTCAACGTTTCGACCTACTTGGTCTTTCTCGGGGCATTACATTCAAACTTACAAGTGATATAAATAAAAATAATAATAACTGTTGAAGTTCACATTATCAACACTGAAAATTATAGTCATCGCCGATGGAACGATTACGACACGCAAAAGAAATAAGGTCAAAGCCAACTTCGAATTAAACGCCGTCACAGGCCACATAATTACAATAATTGTTACCGATTACAATAAATCCTGATCTGAGTTGCAGCTGACGGAAGTGCTAATTTTGTGCATTTTCTGTATATTTTAAAAGGTTCTGAGCGCAACACCGATCTCTACTTCCATTTAATATCGGACATGACAATTTCTGACGTTGAGCATGGCTGATACCAGGATCATATACAGAGGACTGCCCCTTTTAAAATATACAGAAAATGCACGAAATTAGCATCTCCGTCAACTACAACTCAGATTAGGATTTATTGCAATAGGTAACAATTATTGTAATTATGTGGCCTGTGACGGCGTTTAATTCGAAATTGGCTTTGACCTTATTTCTTTTGCGTGTCGTAATCGTTCATCGACGATGACTATAATTTTCAGTGTTGATAAAGTAAACTCTAACAGTTATTATTATTTTTATTTATATTACTTGTAAGTTTGAATGTAATGCCCTGAGGAAGACCAAGTAGGTCGAAACGTTGGCTCGATAATTATACAATTCAAAATGTATATATAGCTTCTTATTTTAATACCGTAATTAATTAATATTGCTCGGAATATCGGCCGTAACATTACTTAGCTTTTGCTTTCGACGAGCGATAACACGTCCTATTTTTTTATATTAAAATTAAATTATTTAAATTAAGGATTAATCGGATACGAAATCTATTTTGTAATATTTTTTGAATTCCTAGATTCTTCGAATTTGAACATTAAGTTTATAATGCGATTTTTATCCATTTTTGCTTTTTACAAAATGTCTTTCCTAACATTGAAATATTTTCTTATATAAGAAGAAAATATTTTTATATGTAAGTGATGGTATCTCGTGTTTATGGTAATTGGATTTATTTTCTGCGAAAGAGGAGCCATTTTTTATGTGCCATAAATTGTGAAGAAATATATAAAGTCTGCGATATTATCACGTAGCTGTTAACCATTATTTTCACAAATTTATATTATTTTCATTTTTTTTATACAAAAAATTAAGGATTAAACGGATAGAAAGATATTCGTAACTTGATATATGTTGTCGAGTTGTTTCGAGTTTCGAGATGTTCCTTGTCTTAATGTTTGGTGGTTCTGAAAAGAACCGATTGTTTTGCTTGGCCCTGGAGCGAATTTTAATAATTCGTCCAGTAATCATTTCTTTCGATAATATGATCTATTGTGCACTAATATATAGCGTTTTCGATTTTCGATTTGTTGACTCGACCCGACTCGGATCAGATTAAAAGATCGGAAAAATGATAATGAAATATTAAAATCTGCCACGATAATGCTAAGAATCTTTGATCGATGTTAAGGAACGCTTTCTGTTATGATAGTTTAGAGTCATCAAGTTTCAAACCGAACTTTTGATCTGACCGAATCCGGTCGAATCAACAAACAAAAGACGCTAATACGTGGCGATCGTCTTTTGTCTAATGACGTTAAACAAAAGCTCTGCGCATAGTTGCCTCAGTCAGCATTTTGTCTTGCGACTTGGTGCAGTAATGTTGAGCGAAATCCAGCGTGGCCGTATAATCGGTTTGTGGGAAGGAGGTGTAAATCTCGAAGAGATTTGCATCAGAATTCCATGTTCCGATAAGACGGCAAGAAAATGGATTCATGCGTGGCAAAAAGGTGGTGAAGAAGCTCTGCGTGATCATCGTAAGCATAATCACAGACCACGGAAAACAACTGTGGAAGAAAATAATGCTTTAGTCAACCAGGTAGATTTACAGCCTTTTTTTCCGGTATCAAATGCCATTAACGACTTGGAGTTACCGATTTCTCGATGGACAGCACGACGACGTTTACATGAAGCCCATGTTCACTGTCGTCGTGCTGCACGAAAAATCGCGCTTACGCAAAGACATCGCGAAAATCGCGTTGCTTTTGCGCGTCAAGAGCTAATGACATCTGCGGAAGAATGGGATGTCACTATCTGGACGGACGAAAAAGTCTTTTGTTCTGCAGTTGATCGGCGTGATCGTGTTTGGAGACCCGATAATCGCAGGTTTGATCCGAGGTATGTCATTCCTCAAGAGCGAAGTGGGCGCATCACTTGTGCAATGTGGGGATGGATGAGTGCGTATGGTCCTGGTGAACTAATTGAAATATCGCCACATATGAATAGCGAGGAATACATCGATATTTTGGAAAACGTTCTGCTTCCGAGCGTCCGAAATATATTCCCGGCAGAAGATGTACCGACATTTCGATTAGTTCAGGACAATTCTGCAGTTCATACTTCCCGCATTGTGCGAAGATGGTTCGCACAACATCCAGAGATTGTGGTTCTTGATTGGTCAGCTAAATCCCCGGATCTCAATTTGATTGTGAATACGTGGGATCCTGGCCATGAGAGAACCAAACAAGCTCTGTTTGAGCACGCGAGGAATGAATGGGAAGCACTTCGAGGCAAACCTGAGTTCTTCACCAATCTTCGTCAGTCCATCGATCGACGACTGAATCAGGTGATCGGGAGAGATGGTTACTGGACGGATTATTAAAATTCGCTCCAGGGCCAAGCAAAACAATCGGTTCTTTTCAGAACCACCAAATATTAAGACAAGGAACACCTCAGCAACATCCAATCGGTTCTTTTTAGAACCACCAAATCGGTTCTTTTCAGAACCACCAAACATTAAGACAAGGAACATCTCGAAACTCGAAACATCTCGTCAACACATATCAAGTTACGAATATTTTTCTATCCGTTTAATCCTTAATTTTTTGTATAAAAAAGAAAATAAAAATAATATAATATTTGTGAAAATAATGGTTAACAGCTACGTGATAATATCGCAGACTTTATATATTTCTTCACAATTTATAGCACATAAAAAATGGCTCCTCTTTCGCCGAAAATAAATCCAATTACCATAAACACGAGATACCATCACTTACATATAAAAATATTTTCTTCTTATATAAGAAAATATTTCAATGTTAGGAAAGACATTTTGTAAAAAGCAAAAATGGATAAAAATCGCATTATAAACTTAATGTTCAAATTCGAAGAATCTAGGAATTCAAAAAATATTACAAAATAGATTTCGTATCCGATTAATCCTTAATTTAAATAATTTAATTTTAATATAAAAAAATAGGACGTGTTATCGCTCGTCGAAAGCAAAAGCTAAGTAATGTTACGGCCGATATTCCGAGCAATATTAATTAATTACGGTATTAAAATAAGAAGCTATATATACATTTTAAATTGTATAATTATCGAGCCAACGTTTCGACCTACTTGGTCTTCCTCAGGGCATTACATTCAAACTTACAAGTAATATAAATAAAAATAATAATAACTGTTAGAGTTTACTTTATCAACACTGAAAATTATAGTCATCGCCGATGAACGATTACGATACGCAAAAGAAATAAGGTCAAAGCCAACTTCGAATTAAACGCCGTCACAGGCCACATAATTACAATAATTGTTACCTATTGCAATAAATCCTGATCTGAGTTGCAGTTGACGGAGATGCTAATATCGTGCATTTTCTGTATATTTTAAAAGGTTCTTAGCGCAACACTGATCTCTACTTCCATTTAATATCGGACATGACAATTTCCGACGTTGAGCATGGCTGATACCAGGATCATATACAGAGGACTGCCCCTTTTAAAATATACAGAATATGCACGAAATTAGCATCTCCGTCAGCTGCAACTCAGATCAGGATTTATTGTAATCGGTAACAATTATTTGGCCTGTAATTATGTGGCCTGTGACGGCGTTTAATTCGAAGTTGGCTTTGACCTTATTTCTTTTGCGTGTCGTAATTGTTCTATCGGCGATGACTATAATTTTCAGTGTTGATAATGTGAACAGTTATTATTATTTTTATTTATATTACTTGCAAGTTTGAATGTAATGCCCTGAGAAAGACCAAGTAGTTTGAAACGTTGACTCGAAAATTATAATTTAAAATGTATTATAGCTTTTTATTAATACCCTAATATTGCTCGGAATATTCGGCCGTAACATTACTTAGCTTTTAATTTTAATATTTCATTTACTTATAAATAAGATACGGAAGATAATGCGACATCGTAAAAATTATAAAATATTACGCAACAATTTTTTATATAATTACATATGCATTACGTATACAATAGAATAATTGTAGGCAATAATGTTAATAAACATTAACATTATAATAAACATTATAGGCAATAATGTTGTAATTATAATTATCATATTATCTGTAATTATATTATTCCAGTAAACACATACTTAGTCGGTGGAATAATAGTTGTAGATGCATAATAATACAATTATAATTACATATTCACCTATGATTGTTATATTGTATGTAATACGTATTAATTGTGTTCGATATCGTGGGGTCGCAATAGGGATCAGGACGGTGGCGGTGAGTTAGCGAGACAAGATTTGGTAACAAAAACAATATATTCTGTCTAAATTATGTACATTGTGTTTGCGTTGTCTTAGGCGGCGCCTTGTAGGCGCCTAATCAAAAAATGTAAGTGCTAATGCACGGTTAAAAGTTCATTTGGCGGATGGCCTTCTTTGCAAGGGGCTCAGAGGGGACCGAGTTATTATTCAGGTCGATTTTAGAGCCCGGGGTGCGCGGTGGCTTGTCCGTCGGTTGATCCGGTGGGTCCACAGGCGATGAAGGAGCCCGAAATGCTCGGCTGAGCACCGTTTGACACGCAGTGGTTCGCGTCTCCTTGACGCGGATCAGGTGGAGAGCCGGTGGCCGAGAGATGCGGCAATCCCGTTTCGGGAGCGTCAGTCCGGCTGGCCTGGTGCGGCGCACCTCCGGGAGCTCCAGTGGAATGAGCTTCCACGGACGTATCGCCTGTCCCTTGTCCAATTCCCGTCTCGATGGCTGCCGCTCCTGCGGCTCTGGCTGGTTGGCCAGACGAAATTGCACACGGGCCGGTGGCTCTTGGGGCCGCTCCTGCGGCACCGGTTTAGCGGGCTCCGCCTCCTTTGTGTGCCGCTCCTGAGGTAGCGGCTGGTGGGAGAGGCGCTTCTTCCGTCTCTGGCTCCGCGTCCTGGTTCGGCACCTCTTCCTTCGGGTCGCTGTTGGAGTGGGGCCACTCCGTGCCTCCACTTCTACTGTGCCGGGCCCGGAGGAGGCGTCCGACTTGGAAGGGGCCACGGTCTCCACGAGAGTGCCATGAGCGGAGGAGAAGTCTCTCGACGCTCGGTAATTTCTGCGCGGAGGAGATGAAATCTCACTCGACGCGACAAAAGATTTATAATTTCGAGTCTCTCAACGCTTCCTCAAGGCTAGATCGCCGAGTGTAGCGGTAGGATTCGATGCTGGTCTGTGCGCGGCTTCGCCTTAAATTGCTACTCGAACGTACTTTAAACGCGAGTAATTGTACGTGAGCCGGCGACGCGCCGCGGCGAGCCGCGCAATCTGATAAGCGCGTGTTGGCCGGGCGCGCATTTGTCAGGCGCGCGCGGCACATGTTCGACTTCTCGAACAAATTGTGTGCATCAAATTGTATTAAAAATGTTTTTTTAATCAAATATACGCGCGAACAATACAGCGTGACTGACCATTTTTACGCGTTCGCGGTTCTGTATTTGAACCTTTTATCGACCGTGACGGTAACGTAGCGCGCTTGCCTGCACCGCTCTGCACCGTAGCTCACCGGGTAACGGAACTCATTAATGCTCCCCACTGTACAACCCGTACGCCAACACAACGTTCGAGTATAGCGACGAGATACGAATACCTATACAACAGCAGGATCTGTATACGTTGCCGTGCAAAAGTTTTCTCTACGTCGAAGGAACATTGACGGTGACCAGAGCAGCCGGCCAAGCCGATAACGTGGTATTGGGGAATAATTGCGTCGCATTCATGTTCGATGAAATTCGATACGAGCTCGACGGTGTGGAGATTGATCACTGCAGAAACGTAGGAATAACCAGCACGCTCAAGAACTACGTTACGGTATCGTCCGACAGAAGCGAAACGCGGGCTGGGAACCACATAATAACGCGAACGGATACTTCAATTTCTGCGTACCGCTCAACCTGTTACTGGGATTTTGCGAGGATTACAAACGCGTGGTGATCAACGCTCGTCACGAATTAATCTTGATACGATCGCGCACTGACAACAATTGTCTGTTGGGAAGTCTCGCGTTGGAGCCTACTGTCAAACTACTCAAGATACAGTGGCGAATGCCTCACGTGGTATTGAGCGAGGTCAACAAGCTGTCGATGCTGCGCGCCTTGGAAAACGGACGATATCTAAGTATGGGTTTCCGTTCGTGGGATCTGTACGAGTATCCCCTGTTGCAGAACACGACCAAGCACTCGTGAGCCATTAAGACCGCGACTCAGCTCGAGAAACCGCGATACGTCGTCTTCGCTCTGCAAACGGGTCGGAAGAACGTCATGTCCGCGAACACAAGCCGATTCGACGACTGCAAATTGACCAACGTGAAACTCTACCTAAACTCGGAAGTCTATCCGTACGACGATTTGAATTTGGACTTTGGTAAACACAGATGGGCGATTCTGTACGATATGTACGCGCGTTTCTGCAAGGGCTATTACGGATACGAATATCTCGAGCCGAGTCTCACCGTTTCAACTTTTCTACGTAACGGCTCGTTCGTGATCATCGATTGCTCTCGACAAAACAAATCCATCAAAAACGCCACCGTGGATGTCAGACTAGAATTCGATTGCATGGAGAACGTACCGCCGAATACCTCCGCGTACTGTCTCATCATACACGATCGCGTGATCGAGTACAATCCGTTGACCAACGTAGTGCGCAAAATAGTCTGAGTGTTCGCGGCAACGTCGACGAAAATTTTTTTTCTCTTTAACTCCCGATACAAATTTATGAGAGGGGAAAAAGAGGGGAGCAGGATATAAAAATCAGAGTGTCGCGAAACGCGCGTCATTCCTCTCGATTCACGCATCGAAGAAAAAGAGATATTTCTTCATGTCTGCACCAACGTTCGTCGACCTGCAAGGTTTCGTCGTCGGGATGAAATTTATCGTGAAGGAGGTGGCGGTGCTGAGAAACGGAGCCGTTCTGGCGCATTACATCTTTACATGCCCCATGCCGTGGAATCTCCTCACAAAATCCGACAAATCGTGCGCTTCCTGGTTGATTCGCAATCACCATGGATTACGATGGGAAGACGGAAACGTGTCGTACAGCAAGGTGAAGCGTTTAATTACATCAGCCGTGCTCGGTGAGGAAGAGAACAACGACGACGACGACGACGAGATGCCGACTCTCGTGTACGTCAAGGGATGCCAGAAACGAGAATGGCTGGTAGATCTGCTTGAGAGTAAAGCGAGAAAAAACCTAAACATCGAGACTCTGGATGCGGATTACGAAGATATCGAATCTTTAAATAATCTAGATGTTACCAATACTGTGCGATGTGGAAAACACATTAAGAATTGCGCATTGCAAAATGTATTAAAAATATTTAACTGGTGGTCGCGACGCCAGAGAAAATTGTCATCTTTTTAAAAAATAAATTTTATACGTATGTGTAAATTTTTCAATGTTTTATTTCTTTTCCCTTTAGTCGATAGTGTACAAAATTAAAGAATAAGTAGGTATACGTGACGAATTCTAACTCGAGAGCTTCGAGGAGGGGGAAGGGGTATCAGTTTTAGACGAATATGTCTGAACATGTTTCGCGGTTGATGTCATGCGGAGGGGAGAGGGGGGAAGGGGTGAGGGGGGGATATACGTCTTAATAAAGAAAAAACATCCTACCTTAGTCCCCTCTCCTAAAATTTAGAGCGCTGATTGCGCGTTACAGAAACATTAATTTCCCCCTCCTTCATCATAGTTTTGGAAGGGTTATAGTGGGTGCTGTCGCGTATACTCGATTAATTTTATACGACTAGTCTCGTATCGGCTGCTTGTGCGAACGGTCCGCTTCTCATAACCGAGAGAAAAAATGTATTCCGTTGGAGGAAGCAACGGCGGCAACAGTGGCAGTAGACGTATGAATTATTACGTGCCGATTCCCGATGTTGAAACTCCAACGTGTGAAAACAAGTAAGTTTTGTATAATTTATAGAGCTTTATATTTTTTTTATATCTTTTTTTTGCGAATTGTATTATTTTGAAAGTAATCTCATTATTTTTTTCTACAGCATTTCGTTGGAGCGTCGCGCAGTTCGTAACTAGGCAGACGATACGCATTGACACCAACAGCTTATAAATATTTGGATATTGGGATCAACGTGGGACCTATGTCCTCTGTGGATATACATATTGGCGATAACCGAGGCAATCGGATAATTCTGCCTCATGCAACGTGGGTAACGTTCATCGAAAGACGTGCAGATATTCAGCGACTCGTGCAGTCACCAGGGCCATCATCGCTTGCGCTTCGAGATCTGGAACTCGTTAAAATACGTGACGCAGATATTGTAAAATTGACATCGTGCGCCACCAGCTTGTACATGAAACCGTCAACCGTATTCTTCTTGTTCGAATTAGAACATTGCATCGAGAATGTGTATTTTCAACTATGCCAAAATGTTCATGGCGTAAGTGAAAAATTTAAACAATTTGTAACCATTTTACGTCAAAATTGTATAACCGATAAATGTGATGCAGTTAGAATCTTGCGTGAATTTTATGATAAGAATTTAATTATTGATTGTGAACTGTTGGCGTATGCTGCAGATAATATTGTACATGATGCATTACATGAGAAATAAATGTATATTAAAATGCATATCACTGTATCTAAAATTATCTTTCCTTCTCCCAATTATTTATTATAAAGAAAAGAAACGCGAGCGAAGGGGCGCGAGCGAGAGAGGACGCGAACGAAGAGACGCGAGCGACAGAGAACGCGTTCACATGTGTCGATGCTCCGTCGAACTTTTGCCTGCCATTGTAGTGCAAGACATATTTCATTTTAATTTCTTTTCGTTGGAAGGGGCTGTCCGTTTTTAAACTGTTACCATTTCTTTCTCTGGTGACATTTTACCCCGCTTCGTTCTGCAACCGTCGTAGAATTCAGTTTTGTTGAATCTGCGAAAGCAAACGCGTTCGGACAACTGACCGAAAGAAGTTATTATTAAAATGGTTCGCGCGCAAGATCGCATAATCGAAATTACATATCCCGCCGATGGGGTAAGTATGGTGATTCGCGAGTGACAGAGTATAGTGACATAATATAGTTTTTTAAAATATGTTTTTTCTGTTTAGCGGATGCAGTTAAATATAGAGGTGCTGATGGATGAGCGGTGGGTGCGGATTCGCATCCCGCGGGAACACGTGAGTCTTATTTTTTTTGTGCGTGCGCGCGTTTTGAGAAAAAGTAATATTTTTTATATATTGATTTTACAGCTGAGGATGAGTTATGTGATACCGGGCTTTATTAATATTGAATATATGCGTTGGATCCAAGATGAGAGGCGTGCCCGCAGAGATTGGTACGACTGTCAAATAGATTCGTACTCGTTGCGAAGACTCTTCGGAGAAGATACCTCGGAGGAGGAGGAAAATGAAATCTGGTAAGATAATCGCTTTTTCGATAAAAAATATTGAATTTTTTATTAATCATATTAATCATATTGCATTTGTGTGTTTCAGGTGAAGATCCTCCAGATATATTACACTTATAAATTTTTTAATTTTTATGTTATAAATTTGCTTGAAATAAACAAAAAATTAAAGAATAAGCGCCAATTATAATATTTATTTATTTCCCTTCCTTCTCCCTTTGTTTAAAATGTAAGAAGATAAGGAGGAGAGATCATATATCCAACGTATAGAGTTATTGTGTTCGTATTAACTTAGTCAGATCGAGTCAAGTTAGATGGCGATACGATCGTCGTCAGGTGTGTTCCCGCGCGATCTGCGCTGGACGCGTCGTACCGTGAGAAAAGAATTGTGTTGCGCGTGCACGAGAAGGAAACGTGCGAGCCTGCGACGACGAGCGGGCATTCGTTTCCGGGCGTTGGTCGAGTAAACAACGTGCTCGAGCTTGAGACGTACCGTTATTAGAATATTCGAAAAGAGCGAGTCGTAGCTTTGGTAAAGACCGATTGTCGTACATACAACGTGAGCTCGTATATCTGCTACATGGATAGCAGATCTTGTCAGCGAGAAATAGATTTGACGAAGCATACGCCACGAGACTATACCGGCTCAGCGATCGACCACGCCCTTATAGCTGCGTGCAAAGAAGGAAGGACGATCCGCCATTACCGTATTGTCGTATCTCACAAAGGAATAACCGCTGTTGAACGACTTGAGATGTTTGATGGCCTATCAGAAAGAGAAAAAGGGGATTCTTATATTAAGAATCTATTCAGTAAGCAGAGATTTCTACAGTAACGAGGTAACTTTCAGATTTCCGGCAACCACAGATCCTTATCTGGTTTAGAGAAGCACTCGTATGATCGAGTGCTAGGGCGGATTAATAGTCCCGTCTCCTTATCGTGGTTCCAGATTTCTTGATATACAGGATGTATCATTTTAAGTGATTCAGCTGAATATCTCTTAAAGTAAAAGAGATTGGAAAAAATGTTCCAGACCAAAGTTGTATGGTTTCAAGGGGTACATAAGATGGTGTCATTAGTTTCACCTTAAATAGTTGCTTGAAGGTCACGTAAAGGTCACCTTTAATTTTTTAAATAGAACCACCTACTTTTTATTACATATTCTTGTAGCTTATCTCAAGGGCTTTCCAAAACACTATAAGAAAATATTTTTTCATTAAGAACTTTTGGAATTATAAGGCTTGAAAGTTCTAGTATTTTGACATAAAATACAAAATATCTTGTAAAACATTAAGTTTGCGGTAATGTTACCTTAATACTTTTATGCACAGAATAATGAGACGAATCAATTGGTATGAAAAAAAGACATGGTTGCTTTCAAGAAAAAGTATGCAGATGCGTGTTGCAAATTACATATTTTTTCTTAAACGAACTATGTCTTTTTTTCATACCAATTGATTTGTCTCATTATTCTGTGCATAAAAGTATTAAGGTAACATTACCGCAAACTTAATGTTTTACAAGATATTTTGTATTTTATGTCAAAATACTAGAACTTTCAAGCCTTATAATTCCAAAAGTTCTTAATGAAAAAATATTTTCTTACAGTGTTTTGGAAAGCCCTTGAGATAAGCTACAAGAATATGTAATAAAAAGTAAGTGGTTCTATTTAAAAAATTGAAGGTGACCTTTACGTGACCTTCAAGCAACTATTTAAGGTGAAACTAATGACACCATCTTAGGTACCCCTTGAAACCATACAACTTTGGTCTGGAACATTTTTTCCAATCTCTTTTACTTTAAGAGATATTCAGCTGAATCACTTAAAATGATACACCCTGTATATTGCGGGAGGCTAATGTCCTCAGAGAACGATGCCGATTGTCAAAGGACAAGCCTGGCGTCACATGTAACGATCAAAACGATTCGAATCTGAGCTCAGTAAAATTATTAGATTGATTTGTTTATGGTTGCAACCGATACATATATGATTATTCCTCTTTTATTAAAACTCTGATTAATTCGAGTCCATAAAAAATTATTATCATTTCAACCGAGAAACACTTTCTATTTATATAAAATTACTTACGTTACTTTATTCCTCACTTGTGTTACATATAGTTCGATTCTTTGCGTCATAGATTATTTCGAGTTATATAATTATATTCCTTCGCACTTTCACGTATATTATACTGTATTCATTTCGAACGATGCAAGGTAGCGACGATTACCGAGAAGAAGTAATTATATTATAGATTGATACGTCTTTCCTTAGATACTGGGATATATATATTAAACAGTGACGTATAATATGGTGTACAACGTTTTGCACATTCTCGATTATCTTCTGAGTTTATGAGCTACTTCCAAAGATATTGGTCATTTGAACGAGAATGAAATTACATTACGAAGGTTAATACGACGTATCAATCTATCCATTACATGTTCTTTATTGCTATGTATTTATGATTATTTATCTTGTGTGACAATTTACTTTATTTCATGTATTATCTGTTTCATACGAATGGTCTAATTACACGAACTTATTACGATGTAAGTTATAGTCTTACAAACAAGAGTTGAAGTTACATACAGTCCTGAGAAAGATTAAAAGAATATTACTTCTTTCGAGAAATCAGCATTCAAAAGTTATTGTATGATCTGAATATTGTGAAGCGTATTAGTTTATGCAAATTGACAAAAGGACCATTCGTCTGAGAAATATTATGTATTATATTACTTGCCATTTATTTGTTTGTATCATTATTTTCTTATTTATTGTACGAATACTGATAAAGTTTTTGGCAGTTTTCCTTATCCATGCAACAAATGTTGGTATTCTTTAATTATTTCTGCCAAGTAAAATATATGATCCCTCCCTCGAACAGTAAAGTGTATGTGTCGTTTCATCTACTCATTAAATCAAAAGTCTAGGCTCCTGCGCGAGCTTGTACGAAACACCCTTCCTTATATAGTTTAAAATAAAGAAAGAGAAAAACATTTTTCGTCAAATTTTAGCCGAAAGACAATCGAGTTGAGATGTTTACAGAGAGATTATTTTTAATTGTTAAATTATAAAAAGATTTTTTGCAATGTGTTTGATTGATTACTCTAACATGCATTTTACAACATTGTAATTTGCCTGGTCGCAAAATGTATAATTAATAAAAGATAATAATTTGTGTTACTACGTATAGTTTGGGAGGGATTAACAAAATGCACGTCGTCAGTGCAAAATGTATAATTTTTATTATTATGTAAATATTAACAATATTCATAAAAAAAACGTTACACAGATTGAACATCCTTAAAATGGTCATAATAATATACTAAAACTTTGGTGTAAAACTTTGATTTTTTAAACTACGAGTAATAAAACAGAGATTGTTTAATTTTTATACTTTGATTTATATTCCGTGTATTTAAAATTTTTAATGTGTGACATAACTCATCGTTTCATAATATGAGACATAGGTCAATCGTGTAAATTATTCATGCTGTTAGACACGTTTGAGAGAGAGAACGCGCGCGAGAGAAAACGCAAACGGGGGACGGGAGCGCGCGAGAGAGAGAACGCGAACGGGGGACGGGAGCGAGAGAAAGACTGCGCGCGAGAGAGAACGCAAACGGGGGACGGGAGCGCGCGAGAGAGAGAACGCGAACGGGGGACGGGAGCGAGAGAAAGACTGCGCGCGAGAGAGAGAACGCGAACGGGGGACGGGAGCGAGAGAGAGAACGCGCGCGAGAGAGAACACGAACGAGAAGACGGTCCTTTTCGAGAGGAAGACAAAGAAAAGAAGGAAAGAAAGAAATAACGCGCAACGTCATAATCGAATGGCGCCGCAAAAACGTGACCCAATGAACCTGTGACCCACATGTTCACCAAAAAAAAACCTCAATAAATTACCCTAAAAGACATGTCTGAAGAGGACATTGCGGCGGTAGACATGCACAGCGGGGGTCTCCAAGACTCCCAGGCCAACTTTCTTTTCCGGCGTTTTATTGTTTCCCTTTTTTTTTACCCCGTATATCTCGGAGTTTTTTTATAAATTTTCTTAAAATAAATAAATATTAAATAATTATCTATTCCCTTTCTTAAATAGTTCTCCTAGACAGAAAAATAAAGAGGAGAGACCGCGACGGTTAAGTCGCATAAAATTTTTGGTTGAGTACCTACGTCGCGCGACCATCGATGCTCGGCCATCCGCAGTGCGAGATGATATTCGTTTATAAATTCTGTCATCGACGTTCGTCGATACCCATAGAAATTGAGTCGCGTTGCTGCGCTTATGCCGTCTAGTGTTTATAAAATCTAGCTGCATGTCATCAGCGCTCGCCTTTGTAATGCGCGACGCCATAGCCGAATGGCACCGCAAAACACCGATAAGCGGCACTTCCTACGAAGAAAAGTGAAAAGGACCGCGGTGTCACGCTAGTCGCAGGTCGTAAATTATAGCCGCCTGCCATAGGCGCTCGCTCGCATTTGAAGAGTGTGAAATGACATTAGTTTATAAATACTATCGGCCGAACATCGACGCGAGGCGGCATTTGTTTATCGAACATGTCCCGACGTCCCGACGCGCTCGCCTGATCTCCCCCCCCTTCCCTAGGACCTCCTCGATCTCGAAGCCCTCCCCCCCCAACCCTATGCTAGAAACGCAGATCACCCACCACCCCATTTCCCCCCCCACCATATGGTGGGAACGCAGACCACCCACCACCCCCTCCCCACCCCCTCGGAAGACGGCGGCACTAGAGTCCCCCCCCGGCAGACCCCTCGGCCGCGAGTCCTTCCCCCCCGCCCCTTACCCCCCTGAGATCCCCGGCCTAGAATTTTCTCACTCTTCCTACTGATGTACCTTTCCTTCTTTCGTTAGAAATTTGCCAGCTGCAAACTCGGAATGTGATTCCATGTAACTTATCAATTCTTCGTATTGTGTAGTTGATGTCCGTAAGGCACGGGTTCTTTTCGTGCTAAAATGTAATAAACAAAATTATATATCTAACAACTGTTATTATAATAAAATATATATAACTCAGTAACCTGCAGAATATATATTTATTCTCCTTTATAAATTAATACTTACGTCTTTGAGTATTTGTTAATGGACTGATTTAGAACTCAGCGCGGTAAGCGGTGCACACGTTGTTCTTGTTTAATTTAATGCCATTATTAATTGAACGTTTTGGTCCTTGTTTGAACCATTTTCAGCAATGTGTTTTATAATGTATTTCTTAAATTGTATGTCCCTCGGTGATCGTAACGGGGTGTGCATTACGAAGTGAGAGTCTCGCACATCGTTGGGGTTACCGAGAAACTTACAATTTAAAAAATACATTGTAAAACACATTGCTGTAGAAAATAGCTCAAGCAAGCCGACATGTTCAATTAATAAAGGCATTAAACTAAACAAGAATAACGTGCGCACTACTTACCGCGCTGAGTTCTTAATCAGTTCATTACTTACAGATATTTATTACCGGAATATAAATATTTACATACCTTGCTGGTAAAGCCATTTTGCACAAAATCCGTTACACGTAACGTTACGTTAAATGTTGATCGTATATTTAGACTCGTTTTTACACTCGTAACTTGGATTTAGATTAACGTCATAGAAACACGTAACGTAACAGCGTGTCACACGCTTTTGTTACATTATATGTCTTTCTTTGT
This sequence comes from Temnothorax longispinosus, assembly GCF_030848805.1. NCBI lineage: Eukaryota > Metazoa > Arthropoda > Insecta > Hymenoptera > Formicidae > Temnothorax > Temnothorax longispinosus. The sequence continues at coordinate 4,733,201 of NC_092369.1, forward strand.
GCGTTGACCTAAGTCTAAATTAATGTCAATTTTACAGTTACATCCTGTAAATCTAAATTTACGAGTCTAAATATATGATTAACACTTAACGTAACGTGGCACGTGTCACGGTTAACGATTTCACCGACTCCAACTGACTCAAGAATGTTTTTCTTTTGTAAATCTTAGGACCATTCTACAATTCGCAATGCTATTGGCTGAGAACTCACTTTTATGTAAACTGTACTTTTCGATAAAGTCGTACCGACGACTGTCGCTTGCAACGATGGGTGTCGTTGAGTGTCGTTTTGACCATAGTACAGAATAGGTTCAATCCGTCTGTGTCAGTCGTGCAAGCGACAGACGTCGATAACTTATCGAATCGACGGAAGTCGGTAGGCGTGAACAGGTGGGAGGTCTCGGTAAAGGTGTCAATTCGTGAAACGCTGAAAATGAGCGTCGACAAGGCGAACGTGACGATTTCGCTTTGACGTTAGCGCCAATGATGAAGTTGCATTTGTATAATATCCACCATCGTCCCAGTACAATGAAACATAGACTTTAAACAAAACATTATTAAGAAGTACACATTTGCAATATATATTATATATTTAAACGCAGCGTAATATCTTCAAGTAATAATATTTCATGATACATATATAAATACAAGATATTAATTCTGAAGATTCGGTATTTGATATCGCGATGCGGGTGAGAGGTTATTCAGAAATTGATATCGCGACACGAATGAGAAGTTTATTATGTAATCACATTAATTTACATGCCTTATAATAATAGACTTATATATATCTATTAACCCTTCGTCAGACAACGTTATTTGAGATCTTCAAAATATTATTAAGAAGTACATATTCGCAAGTAATAATAATATTTCATGGATACATATATAAATACAAAATATTAATTCTGAAGATTCGGTATGTGATATCGCGACGCGGGTGAAAGGTCATTCGGAAATTGATATCGCGACGCGAATGAGAAGTTAATTATTAATTATATGATTCGGGTGAGAGATCTTAGTAAGTCTGTAAAAAATGTAAGCGGAAATAGATATCGCGACGCGGGTGAAAAGTTTTCTATATAAATATATATATATATATATACTTATATGTGAAATTTGATGCTTTATCTTTATATATTAAAATTTCATGTGATAATGTAGGAAAAACAGGAACTTACGATCTTTATATTGTTACGTCTTGTGGACTTCGCGATTTCATTCTTTCATAAAGGCATTTCGTAAGATGTTTTCCTACAGAATTGTTTTTGGGATGACGAAAATCGAACAATATTTGTCGATCGGCGGGCAGGTTACTGATCAAGAATGAATCACCATTCTGTCCAACAGCAAAATCAAATAACAAGTATATTAATTGTGAAACATGCGCCGCCGGTCAACGGCCGGTAAATAGCCAGTCAGGCCGTCAAATTCGGGAAAAACACTTGACGCTAGACGATGACAGATAAGAACGAGAGGATAGAAATCCCGAAATCTAGCATCCATGAAAAATTGTAAAACCCGCGCCGCCGAAAATTTGTGAAAAACATTTGACGGTAGACAATAACAGATAAAGACGAGACAATAGAATTTCCGAAATCTAGCGTCTCGATCTACGAGAAATTGTGAAACCCGCGCCGCCGAAAATTCGTGGAAAACACTTGACGGTAGACAATAACAGCTAAAGACGAGACAATAGAATTTTCGGAATCAAGCGTCTGGATCGTTTCCGTGAGAAAAACATGTTTTTCAGATGATGACTAACAAGAGTCATCATCGAAAAAACAACTTCCCCACCAAAAAAAATTGAATTAAGTTACTCCTCGATAACCTATCCCTAAAATCATATATAAACCGCAACGGCGGGACACGATTCATTCTGAAACTCTAAACAGTAGAGTCCGCGCCTTCGAGATTCTTAGTACAATTATTTCTGGTTTCAATCCCGTTGTCAACTTTATCATTGTTATAAATTTTGTGCGGGTCAATATCATCGCATCGCATTACCAAACCAACGGTCCAGAAGAATCTTCGATTCAGTCTCACCGGCGCGATTATTGACTCAGAGCCATTACATCCCGTGATCACCATCAGCTTTAATAGTAAGTCCCAAATATCTATCACTCCTTTTCTTTCTACATATATATATATATATGTATATAAATAACAGGCATACATATATATATCTTCAAAACTCCCCCTACTTCGATTTTTTTTTAAATATTAAATAATTTTAGTGTACTCACACGTGCACCGCCGCAGTTCCATAGAAATAGTTATCCGAAAACGGATAAACCAGAACAGGCGCGCCCGCGAAGTGGAGCGACAGCTCCTTGTCTCATTTCTCAAACGTAAACGGTCTCCGCATATCGACCACCGTATCCTCGATTCTCCCCTTCACCTTCCCCCTCACCTATCCGCTGTTCCCTTCCGTATCGGGTGTTCCCCGATACCCCTGAATCATCGCCTTTCCTAGAGCCCTCCTATTCCCCGGTTCCTTCCAAGGAACTCGAAGATTCCCCCCACAGCCCTTTCCTAGACTGTTATTCCCCCACCCCAGTTGAATATCCAGATCAATCGTGCTGTAGATCACCCTCCCCCGCATTCTCCGCATCGACCATCGAGATTCTCGACGGTCGATCACCTTCCCCCGCGCTCTCCTGTTCCAGCGTGGAAATCATATACGAGTCGATTTCCTTAGATTAGATAAGTAACACCGTTAATGTAATGTAACCTTAAGCGCAATAGTTCCTTAATAAGTACATACATTATACCATTTAATCTCTCCTTTTTCTTTTCATATAAATTCTTCGCTAATAATGATTCTGTAATAGTCGAGCAGGATGTCAAGTTAATTTAGATATTTTTCCCTCTAAATCGTGCTCGAAAACCTCCGCATCTTTGTAACACCCGCGCCCTTCACACACACACACACACATACACCTCACACTAGTATATATGCGTGTATAATGATTTGCCTATTTTGTTGTAATTATATTCTGCTTAAATTTTAGTAGATCTCTTTCTTTATTAATGAATGTTTAAACGATTTTGTCATGAATAAATGTATACTAATTATAAAATGAATACCAGTCATTTCTTAAACTAAGACTTTGTCCTCACCTCCCTCGCTCTCTCAGAAATCGCACAAAGTCCGATCCCCGGTAAAAGGGATAATATCCTTGACCGAAAACAGGACCACGAGTGCACGAAACTCTCAGTAGGTGTAATAGCGTCCCTTCTGGACGTTGACCCATGACTGGAGTTTCCCGCTACGTGCATTCGTCTCGAGGCACGCGTCTTTTCCAGCGTGCACCCGAGATATGATAATATCTTGTTACGTCTTCCTATCTCCCCTCCTCTAGATAGTCTTTTCCTTGCTATCCTTCTAAAATATTCTACAAATTCCGGAGCTTGACGTAAAAATATATTAAAATTTCATGTGATAATGTAGGGAAAACAGGAAATTAAGTTCGAAGATAAAATCTGTTTTCACACTTTTACCGTAAAAATTATATCTCTTTAATAAGTATATAAGGAGTCCCAATTTGTGAGCTACCGTTAAAGTCGTTTTGCAATGGAGGACTTAAAACTGTTAGTGGAAGCCTGTGACATGTTAAGTAAAGACGTCGAAAATCTAGCTACGAAAGCGCCACGAAAGTGTACGCTGTGGTCAAACACATGCGTAAAATTTCGCCAAAATGTATTAAATTACAATACAACATGGACGACAAAGATGACTTATTCCAAAAATGTAAGTACAATCATTTTTTTCTTTTCACTCGCAAACAGACGGACGCGATTAATGTTTTTTTTTGTTTATCAGACACAGATGTATAGATGTAATCGGTGAACTACAAAACAGAATAATTGATAAAACATTAATTGAAATTCATAAAATGGAAATGGAAGCACAAATAATTTGTGCTAAAATGGCAGAAATTAAAATTCCTGGAGCTAATCCTACAAATGATTCGATGGACGCTTCTACAAGTGGTGGTGACGAGGATGAGACCGTCGACTGAATACGGCGCTATGATGTAGTGTAGTAGTAGTAGTTGTAGAGTAGTGGGTGGTTCCACTGGGGGGCCCCGGACGACGCGCGGTATAATGTACCTTTGTAATGAAAAAAAAAAAATGTTTTTGAATAAACGTGTATTTTGATAAAAGAATATAATAATAAGTCTTTTTTTTTTTAAACATTATTAAGACATATACGTACATATTCGCGATATATTTAAACGCCGCTCCGGCCGTTTTCATGTATGACGTTCCTCGTCTCCTTCGTAACCCCGGGAATCTTCTTCAAATCGTCCGCCGCTTGATCCAATAACTGACGCACTAATAGTCGCTTGCGATCCGTACGCGACAAAGTGGTCAGAATCTGAGATCGCAATTTCGCGTATTTCCACCAATCACGTCTCTCCTTGTTCGCGATATCCTTGATGTCGTAGACGTCCAGACGGATCAACTGTGATCCGATCTCCCCGGGGGACCTCACGGTAAGCATCCGTCGATCTTTCATCTTCGATATATACTGCGGAATACGATCGAGATCGCGACCAGACTCCGTCAGGTCGAACAACGCGTCGAGCCCGCCGCCGCTGCATCCTGCCTCCTCCTCCTCCTCGTCTCACTTCTCCACGCTGTACGAATGATCCGTCGAAACCGCGGCGGGGATATCCCCTCCCGCACCGACGGGTAAACTTTTGACGTATCTGTCGTGATAATTGATCCATTCGTAAAAGGTATCTTGTGTCATTAGATCACTCACTAATGATGAATACAACTTCAACGGAAGTCGATCACGAATGAAATTATACATTTCATTCACGGAACAGGTAGGACTCTTAGGACCTTCCTTCAGCCACAATTTATGGAGCTCTGTCAGCACGCTCTTTATGTTGCTGCCCTCGCGCATACGACGTACGTCCCAATCGGTTCGCTTCTGATTCATAGTCGTCAGGTACTTCGAGACGCTTGCGAGTAACAGTCTCAAATTCTGCGACGCCGAACATTCAGGATTCCAAATTTCGCGCAGCAGATAGAGCAAAGCAAAACTGACCGGCTCGATATCCGTCGAGGTGCGTTCGACTTCTACGACCTGATCCTCGAACGGCTCGTCCAACAACGACATTAGAGCCTCCTTATCTTTCATTTGACTCTCCATGGCACTATTTCTCTCCATACAGATGTACCGCGCGAACTACGAGCATCAACGTTCTCGCACCTTCACAAACTTCAAACTGACGATATAATTGCGCGAGGATTCGCGTTGTCTCGCCCTTATCGCTCGGCGAATGTCAATAGGACAAAATTCGCGTTCTTCCCGCGCTTATATAGCGCCTGATAACAATTCGATGGCGGATGTACGGGGTCAATAGGGCAGCAGATAACTCTGGAAATAGCTTTGAGAAATAACCGCGATCACGCAAATGGAGACGATCTCCGACGACGACGACGACGAAATGTCGCGTACGTTGAAATTGTTTCTGTCCGTACGATTATTGCAATGTAGATTTCAGTAGTTATTAAAATAGAAATAAACACGATGCGTGCGCGGTTGAAAATATCGATGACGCGTAAGCGTCCGCATTGCGAGTCGAGGCGCGAAAGATCTCCGACGACGACGACGATCGATTGTCGTGGGCCGTCGATCGATTACCGACGCACCGCCGTTGCGACGGGGGATCCATCCGCGGAGAGGCGCCTCGGTCGCGCGAGAGGAAATTCGGAGTGGCCCCCCCTTGCGCCGCGCCGCGCGAGAGAGGTGGCGTCCCTCGCAGCCCCCCTCTATCACTGGTTAGAAAAGCAGCGGAGGGGCGGCTCCCGTCTGCCAACACCTTCCCCTCGCCCACCGCTTACGGCGGCCCCCACGCGTTCCGCTTCCTGCGCCCGACCCACCGTCAAGTGCCCCGCGGGTCCAAATCCCCTATAGTATGCCTACTAGTGTCTTTTCTCTTTTTTTTGTTAACTGTTATGTTTGTTGTAGAAGAGACGCTGAGGCTGGAGGGGAAGAACTGATGGACACGGACGAGAGGGGTAGGGAGAATGATAGCAATATTGTAAGGTCGCACAAAGGCCAAGTTTTGATTTTCAAGGAATAGAGGATATGTAAAGGTTTGGGTACATTCCTTAAAAACGCCTTGTTAAACCGAGAGGTAAACAATAAAGTAAATTATATTACATAATATATTTCTACAAAATACAATCAAATAATTTTTTTATAAAAATTGATGTTTTTTCTTATTCTGCGTATAAAAATATAAAATTCATCAAAAAGTGAATACTTTACGAAATATTTTATACTTTATATTAAAAATATTATAACAAAATTTAAAATATTTCAGGAAATTCTTAATAACAGTTTCATTATAGTGTTTTAAAAACGTCTTGACAAGGGCTACAAGAATATGCAATAAAAAATGGGATATATTCTATTTAAGAAAACATGGATCACACACACACATTGACCTAGTTTTAAAAAAATCGCTCAATGTCAATTCCATATTTTTATTATCTGTCCCCCTTAATATCCTACAACTTTTATCTAAAACAGTTTTCCATATCTAAAGCTGTTTCTGAGATCCAGAGGGCTGGGTCAGACTTTAAAGATACTGTACACGCCTCGAATGTTGCGTGAGCTAAGGATGGACAAGGACCAGGGTGGAGAAGGAGAAACGATATTCAAATTAAAAAATAGAATCGTTAATTTACTGAATCCATAAAACAATCAAATCTATAGTTTGGTCGAGAAACATAAGTATGATCATCAATTTGTAATTTCAATACATCAAATTGTAAAGAAGATGTGGCGGTCTCCCGACCACACAATCGGAACGGTACGCGCGCCGCGCGCGCGCTAACCGATCACGCGCCGAGCGCGTGGGCCAGGCTACGGCCCGCGAAGCTATACGAGAGTGCCGCCAACAGGTGGCAGACTTTCTCGCGTTTCATTTCCAGTCAGGGAAGAATAAAAGGCCACACGGCGACGGCCTAGGCAGCTTTCGACTGCTCTCAGGCTCACAGCCAAGACCAGGAGAAGTCTTTTGGATAAGAGATCTAGCTATATCTCGCCGTCACCTTGCCGCCGCCGAAGCTACGGCCACCACCGAGACGAGCTGCGCCACTTCGATTGCCGCCACCGAGACACCCTCAGCGGCCCCTGGACTACCGTCCAGGCCACACGTGGAAGCTCGTCCCGCTCCAGCTCTCGCTAGTGCGACTGACTCGTCCTCCACGCACTCTCATCTCAACGTGGGACGTGAGAGTCCGGCGCTACACTTCTCCTCGACTGTCGTGGACGGTGCCTCCACTCCTGTCGCCTCTGCCGCCATCACCTACCGAATGGTCACACCAGAGAACGCAGACCATCCCTCCGGCGCGCGTGCACCGAGGCGTGCAACACCAGCCTCCACGCGACACCCGGGAGGTACAAACCGACAGGAGTGGGAGGTCACCTCCTCACAAGGGACGCAGACCGACGAGCCACCGGCACTAGCGTCGGAGTCCACACAGACCGAGGAGACGGAGCAGTCCCACACTCCACCGGAGACACCGCCGGCCTGGTGGTTCAGGAGGACTCGCACTCAGCCCAGCATCATCTGGCGTGAGCGCATCCGGGAGTAGAAGACGAAGAAACCAATCGGCCCTTCTCAGGGCCACAGCACAAGAAGAACCCAAACGGCCCTTTTCAGGGCCGCCTCCACGGCCCTTCTCAGGGCCTCCTTCAGCACACTGACACACAAACATATGTAATATAGGACAGTAGAATAAACGACCTATTTATTATATATCTGTCTCTCCGCTCACTCGACGATCCTTCCCGCTCTGCGGCATCTCCTCTGCGAAGGGCACGCGACGCCCGAACGAAAGTGGCATAGCGGCCACAGAAGATATTCCCTTAGTTTAACGACATCTTATTACAAATGGTAAGTTAAGACTGAGATCCATTTACGAAATATTTCAAAGTAAAATCGAGGAATAAAGTATGAAAAAATATTCAATGTATTAAATATTCTCAATCATTAAACTGAAATACGTGATCTCTTTTTTATGTAGAATTTCTGCAAAAAATTATCTTCGAAGAAAAAAAACATCAGTTATAATAAACAATTGAAATGATATAAAGATAATAAGAACGGTTAATACATATTGAGATAACGAATATGGAATAATGGAAACTAAATATTTCAGAGGACATCAAATCTCAACGTGAAAATGATTATAAATGAAAGAATTATGAAGGAATTAAAATAGACAATGTTATAAATTAGCAGTATACCAGTAGCTGTCCTTTAATTGAATGAGAAACTTCTTTCTTGAAATTAGTAAATATAATTATTCCATATACGTTACTGGAAGCAATAAATATTTGTCGCATAAATCCTTATTATTAATCGCAAGAAATACGGAAAAGATCGCAAAAATAACGTTAGATAACGTAATTGAATAAAAAAGTTAATGAGTTCGCACTGTTCATATTTCGCATAAATCGTTAATCATTTATAAGATCATTTAGAAAAGATTGAGTAGTCAACGCATTATCTTAGACAATAATAATATATCGGATTAATATAAAGTTCGTTATATACAATATGTACAAGAAACTTTTATAAAGTGAACGAAGTATGAGTCTTTAATACAAAAAAAACACAACGAATCCAAAGGAATATGAATTCACGATGAATCTAATCCTTGTATGCTCATAAATTAGAAGTATTAATAGGAATTTCACTGAATTTACGTCCCGAGATAAGAATTTATCTCTTTTTCGTATTGATCAGAATAAATAATGAACGTCCTTCTTTGAGGACAAACATAAGCAAATAACGTTATTTTCTGTAACCGAATATTTGAATTCGCACGTGCGCACTGCGCACTTGTAAAATATCACTTTTATCAGGGAGATATCTGACGAAAGAACTGAATATTCGAGATAATGAAATCAAACGTTACCTGATCGTGGAATCTGCAGCATCCATCAAATCTTTATAGATAATCCGCTATGTGCGGAAAATCATCCACAGAAAGTGGGAAACTCATTCGCACTAAGCGAGCCAGATAATAAAAATAATCTCTCTCTCTCTCTCTCTCTCTCTCTCTCTCTCTCTCTCTCTCTCTCTCTCTCTCTCTCTCTCTCTCTCTCTCTCTCTCTCTCTCTCTCTCTCTCTCTCTCTCTCTCTCTCTCTCTCTCTCTGTGTGATGCTGAAAATAGAAACACAGGAGGAGTACTGCTATATGTTAGGGATGATATTAAATTTAAAATAGTTGATAAGAAAAAGATAGTGTCAAATTGTTGGTGCGTGGTGGTAGAAATAAGAGAGAATTTGTATAAAGGTATGATAGCAGTAGTGTATCATTCGCCGAGTGCGTCAAATGGCGATTTCGTGAGATTTTTGGAAGATACGGTTGAAGATTTAATAATAAAGTATGACTGTATAGTGATAGGGGACTTTAATATAGATGTAATGGTAGATTCATTTTACACAAAGAAATTATTAACGGTAATGCAAAACCTAGGGATGAGGCAATACGTTGATTGTCCAACGAGAGTTACAAAAGATAGTCGAACGATGATAGATTTAATTTTTTCGAATAAAGAAATAAAGGTACAAGTGAATGAGAAACCTAAAATCACGGACCATACATGGCTAAAAGTAGAATTTAATATAAATGAAAATAGAAATAAATATAAAGAATTTAGAGGCAGGGACTATAGTAAATTTAATGTAGATGAATTTCTTAGAATAATGGAAGAAAGAACTGAGCAAGGTCAAGGGCTAGATATAAGCATAAGGGCGGGAGAGATTTGTCAATAGTATAGTAAGTGTATTGGATACTGTAGCACCTAAGAAAAAGTTTAAGATTCCGAAAATATGGGAAGGGAAAATGTGGTATTCAGATGAAATTAGAATGGCAGCAGATAGAAGGGATGAGGCTCACAGTAGAGCAATAAACTCAGGTAAAAAACAGGACTGGGAATTTTTCAGAAATGAAAGAAATGCAGTAGTTAAACTTATCAGGGCAAAAAAGAAAGAATATTATGAGAATATGATAGATAATAATAGGAGTGATCCTACAAAAAATGTGGAAAACTTTAAAAGAATTAATTAAAGGTGAGCAAAGGGGTTCAGAGAACATCGATAATGTAGATTTTGAAATATTAGAAGACATAGAAGAATGCAATATAGCTGATAAATTTAATATATATTATGTAAAAAGTATTAGCAACATTGTGCAATCTATTAATAATAAGGGGATAGAAGGCACGGGTAGGAGACCTATTTATGTAATTGAGAATAAGGGAATTATGGAAAATTTTGAGCCAATTAGTGCAAGTGATTTGGAACAAATTGTTAGGGAACTACCACGAAAGAACGGAACAGAGGAAGGGATAAATAGTGATATACTGAAAATGGTGCTACCTGTGATAAAAGATGAGTTTGTAGGAGTAATAAATGATTCGCTTAGGACAGGTAAATTTCCAGAAGGATGGAAAACATCCACGATAATACCGATACCAAAGGTAAACAAACCAAAAAAAGCGAGCGAGTATAGACCGATTAATATGTTACCGATATATGAAAAAGTATTAGAGTTAGTTGTAAAAAAAACAGTTGGAAAAATTTCTAGATGACAATGAAATAATAACCGAATACCAATCGGGATTTAGGAAACAGCAGTCGTGTGAGACAGCAATTCAAAGTTTTATCGAAGAATGGAAGTTGATAATTGAGGAGAAAAAAATGGTGGGGGTGTTATTCCTGGATCTCAGGAGAGCGTTTGAGACAATAGATAGGGTAAGATTAGTGGAAAAATTATATCAGTATGGAATAAGAGGAGTGGTACTGGAATGGATAATATCGTATTTAAGTAATAGAAAGCAGCAAGTTAGATTCAATGATATGTGTTCTAAAATAATTGAGACAGTATATGGCGTGCCACAGGGATCAGTATTAGGACCTCTATTGTTTATTTTGTATATAAATGATATAGTTAAAGTCTGTCCGGAGGGAAGTATATTTAGATTATTTGCAGATGACACGACCGCAAGTGTAACAGGAGAAAGTTGTGAGGAAATAGAAATAAAACTAAATATGGTGCTCGGTATACTTGAAGAATGGATGAATGTGAATATGTTAAAAATGAATGCAGATAAGACCAAATATATGATAGTTAGAAGTATAAGGAAAGAAATAAAAACAGACATAATAGTAAAAAGTTTGAATGGAACTATAATGAGCGTGTCGAGATAACGAAACATCTGGGTGTAATGATCGATAGTAAACTCCGTTGGGAGAATCACTGTGATTATATGTTAAAGAAAATAGGGAAAAAAGTGAGTTTTCTGAATAGAATAGGAAATGATGTATCGGCGTATACTCGATGTACTGTGTATAAGTCTATCATAGCGCCTCACTTTGAATATTGCGCAACGATGTTAGTAGGCATGGGGTGAAACGCAACTGAATCGACTGCAAGTGGCACAAAACCGTGCCATGAGAGTCATACTGCAGTGCTCGCGATATACAAAGGTAGATTTGATGCTGCAAACCCTTAAGTTTATGAATGTAAGACAGAGGCTAATGTACAATGTATGTATTTTATTTTTAAGATAGTAAGAGGCATAATGCCAAAACACTTAAGTAATAGGATAGAAATAGTAGGAGATGTGAGTGGACGACGAACGAGACAGGCTGAGAATATTAGAATTCAATATCGCAGGACGAAAAGCGCACAGAAAAGTTTATTTTATGAAGGTTTGAATATGTACAACGCCCTACCGATAGAAATTAAGCAATGCGAAAGAATTGTACCATTTAAACGTAGGTTAAGAGAATATATTGTACCTCATGTAGAGGAATTAATTTAAGGATATTTTATGTAAAAAATAGCCGAGAAGGCTAATAAACTTCAATCAATCAATCAATCAATCAATCTCTCTCTCTCTCTCTCTCTCTCTCTCTCTCTCTCTCTCTCTCTCTCTCTCTCTCTCTCTCTCTCTCTCTCCTTTCGGCTTGCTCGGCAATATTCTTCGTGATTCGAATACTGACGGCATATCGCGGAATTCGTGTATAAATTCACAGTAACGGAATATACTACAACATGAGCTATTAATACGACACGAGCGATAAATACGACAAGAGAGACGACAAAAGCAATGAATACGACACGAGTAATACGACACGAGCGATAGGTTTTTAATTGAACTCGGACGTGTTCCCGATAAAGTATTATCATGGCAGAATGCCCAGTACGTGACTCGAACTGTTTAACTTCAGACAGACCGTACGAGAATGGCCGGGATCGTCTCACTGCACGTTCGTGCTTGCGCATCTCCTCCACTCACTTCCTTGTCACGTGATGCTAGCGTGATCTGAACTCGGTGCGCCGCGTTACTAGCGCATCCGCTTGCAACAGTTATTACTTACGGAAGCCCCTACGGCTCACCAGCGACTGTGTCGCCAGTAATGGTTATTCGTGCAACTAGTAGCACGTTTTGCTTCGCGCGGCGCGTGAGTCGGGTGCAAGCAGCAAGTTGTGTTGCTTCGTGCAACTAGTTGCAAGTGGAAAATTTAAGGCTAATCTACAATGTGCTCTTTGCTTTCTGTTTTCTGCTCTTAACCTCTTTGCATCTATCTCGTATTTCGCAATTCCGTCGCGTAACTTTTGATGTTTCTTGTCTCTTCTGAAGTTTACATTGTTTACATTCGAATATTTCAGTTTTTATCATTATCGTGAATATTAAAAAGTTATTAAAATCCAATTGCAGTATCAACTAACAAAATGTGAAATGTTTTTTGGTTTTTTACTGTAGAGGTTTGATTGATTGTGCTATTTATGTATTACATGTTCGAATTTTATGTTTCAAATAATTTTCTAGATTATTTTGCTGTCAGAAATAGCTTGTAATTTTGAAGACATGAATCACATTATAGTGAAAAATGAAAATAGTACTATCAAACTGCCAACACAAAACTGCAGGGTTCGTTTTAAAAGTGTAAAAACTTATTTTCCCCAGAAGCAAGTGGCCTTGTCTACTATGATTCGGATAATGAACAATGTGGTCTCAAATTAATTAATGATGAGTTTCAGTTAATCCCCGGAAAAATTGAGTACAGAATTTTTTATGCTAATTTATCAAAACGTGAGTATCCTTATTATGATAGTTTAATGTAAATTGAATTAAGTTATGTTAATGTAACCTTGCAGATCCGAACTTCAAAAATGAAGGTAAAAAGAAAAGATTTCAGGAAATAATGGCTATTATTGACGGAGAAGGAAACAATTCTTCTGGGACAAATTTTTTTGAAAAAAAGTAAAGATTTTGGATATTGCATTTTTTATTTTTATCAGTTTTTATTTTTGAGACATAGAAAGATATTCGAAAAATTTATCAATCCTGCATTCTGCCTGAATAGAGAATATTTATCGTCACTGATTTCGGAAAGAATTAATGAATATTTACATTATTATGTACACTAGGGAATTCTTGGAATAACTTTTCTTTGTATTCTTTTTAGGTCGGTGTTAATAAAAATGTAAAACGAATTATTCATATCGGATGAAAACACAAGATAGATGAAAGAAGTAAATTCATTCACATAAAGGAGCCAATCGCAGGTGCCAAGACGATAAAATTGGACCAAGCAAAAAAATATCGACTTGCCGAAGTAAAAAATATGATACTCGAGGCAATGAAAACCGAAGAGAATTCTAAATATTTCGAAGGATCGGTCGTTGACATAGGTAATTACAACGGAGAGATTTATGATGATTTTCGCAGTTGTAGCGAAGAAAACTTTTGGGATTTTGTTCAAAAAATTTGTTCAAGGAATTCAACATTAAGATTATATTTATTAACTCAGAAAAAATCAGTAAATAATCGAAAAACAGAAAATAGTTTTTTAGAGGACAAACAATTGTCACAAATGAGCCAAATTTCATTGCCAGTGAATCAGATAAAAAATGTTTTCTCATCAAAGTTGAACGATCTGAATATTGAGCAAAATAGAAATAAAAGACGTAATTTCCCAAGTGCGGAGGAATAAAGTAGTAAAAAAAAATTCTATTCACTATTACAAATAGTGCTGCTGCATCTTCTAAAATTCATATTATAACAAATGAAGTCGAATCCAAAGAAAATGTAAATAAAAAACGCAATTTTTCAAGTGCGGTAGAATTGAGTAGTAAAAAAAGTATTAACCCTCAGGGTACGATCTGGGTTAGCGTAACCCGAGCGTAACTTTGAAAGTAGCGCCATTTTAAAGGAAGTGAATGGTGGGGGTTCGTACCGCGGGGGGGAAAAATCTTTGATACCGTACCGGGGGGGGGGGAATCTTTGGGGTAGCTACTATGTAAGCGCCAAGGGCAGCGTCAGTCTACGCTTGGTGCTCAAGGTATACGAGTTTGAAAATTGAACTCGGGTAGTCTACACCCAGTTCGTACGGAACGTTACAAAATCCGTGTTTTTCAAACAAAAAAATTTGTGTTTTTCGAGTATTTGCTGCAGTAGAGTATTCTGGTATGTATAATTTACTATTTTTAATATACTTTTGTGCATTTTAACCTCAAAATGATGCTCTGTAGCATACCAGCATAACGTATCCGTGCATGCAATTTTTGTTATTTATTTATATTATACTAATCAACAACATCCAAAAGAACTATTTTTACTTTAAGATATTTTTTTTTGCGTTATTACGATAAATCAAGCAAGTAACGTTATATCGCTATCGCAAAAAAACGGGTATTTTCATAGTTCAAAAAAAATATACTTTTTGGAATGGATCAAAAAACGAATTCAGCCATTTCAAAGAACAACTTTTTAGCTTTCAAACGCGACTTAAAAAATGTCGATATCTTTTTTTTTCATAAAGTTATGCAATTTAAAAGAAAAAATAAATTTTTATGAAAATTTTTTGAGAATGGTTTACATTTTCAAATGTATCTTTGTTTAAACAAATAAGGTAATAAATCTACCAACGCCATTGTATTTTTGAGAAAATTTCCGATCCAAAGAAAAAAAAATTTGTTTCAATTGATAAATTACAGCCCGATATACAGTCAATCAAAGTCGCCGGGTTAGGCTAACCTATGTCCGTACGGAACGTAACTTTTTTATAGATCGTACCCTGAGGGTTAAAGGACCACGCACTAATTATATGAAAAAAGTGGCCACCGTTAAAATCGACGAAAACTACGGAAAACTGTAGTTTGTGTGATGCCGATGAAAAGTTCAAATCCGCACAACCCTCAAAATATGCTAGTTTTTAAGCTACGAGCCTATAAAGGTAATATTGATAGTATAAAACGTACACATATTATACATAGTATACCCACTCTTAGCGTTACCCAAGATCAACCAGCGTGGAGGTGGTGAGTGTCTGATCTTCTTTTTTGTTCTTGTTTTTATTTTTTTAATATCTTTTATTTTTTTAATATTTTTAATTTTTTTAATATTTAATATTTTTTGTTTTTTTTTATCTCATAATGTTTTTCTATTGTCTCAAACACCTTGATTTGTCAATTGTCAAAATATGCTATAATTGATAGTTTTTTATACCACGAGCCTAATAAAGGTAATATTCGTAATAAAAAAACTATCAATTATAGCATATTTTGACAATTGGCAAATCAAGGAGTTTGAGACAATATAAAAACACTATGAGATAAAAAGAAAAAAAATATAAAATAATAAAAAAACATTAAATAATAAATAAAAAATATTAAAAAAATAAAAACAAGAACAAGAAAAGAGATCAGACACTCACCACCTCCACGCTGGTTGATCTTGGGTAACGCTAAGAGTGGGTATACTATGTATAATATGTGTACGTTTTATACCACCAATATTACCTTTATAGGCTCGTAGCTTAAAAACTAATATATTTTGAGGGTTGTGCGGATTTGAACTTTTTATCGGCATCACACAAACTACAGTTTTCCGTAGTTTTCGTCGATTTTAACGGTGGCCACTTTTTTCATATAATTAGTGCGTGGCCCTTTACTACAGAAAATCGTGCTGCTGCATCATCCAAAATTCATATTTTAACAAATGATTTCGAATCTAAAGAAAATCTGCCTAATAATCGACAAACTGTTCACAATGTGCATCTTTCGATCCCTGTTATCGACGAAAAAAATATACATTTTTCCGAAATCTTGTTGAGTAAAGGTGCTTTTGAAACAGTGAAACGTGCGACATGGTTAGGAACTGATGTGGCAGTGAAAACTATAGAGTTATCGACCAGTAATAAATCCATCATTCGCGAAATGAATATAATGGATAAAGTGAGACATCCGAATATAATTAGTATAACGGCAGTATCATTTTCTCAGTCTCAATGTCACATTGTCATGGAGTACTTCGACAGCGAAAGTTTGCGATCTGTCTTGTTTCATGGTAACTCAAAACTCAAATTAAAACTAAATGAAAAAAATAAAGCCCTTATATCTTATCAAATATGCAAAGCCATCACATTTCTTCATAAGTCAAAACCAGCAATACTGCACAAAAATATAAAACCAGATAACATCCTTGTGGATAGACACTATACTACAAAAGTGTGTGATCTTGGCTTAAGTAAATGCGATGCGATGCCTTCTGCGCTTCACACCACAATTGGACACAACTTTCAAGGAACACCGCTTTATATGGCTCCTGAGATACTTATACAATACAAAAAAG
Source organism: Temnothorax longispinosus (assembly GCF_030848805.1). NCBI lineage: Eukaryota > Metazoa > Arthropoda > Insecta > Hymenoptera > Formicidae > Temnothorax > Temnothorax longispinosus. The sequence continues at coordinate 4,749,892 of NC_092369.1, forward strand.
CTACTATTTATTCTGACGTTTGGTCGCTTGCCTGTGTCATTGTAGAGTTATACTCACAAAAGAATGTCTGGACTCTGCCTCTTGGGGTAGAATACAATTTAATTAATTTAAGAGGAATTGTCTCCACTTTGAAAGCACCCAATTTATCGAAAATGCCAATTCACTTGAGATCTCTTTTAAAAGAATGTTTTCTTCACAAACCTGAGAAAAGACCAAGTGCCCATACTCTTCTAAATACTTTCAAAGGTATTGTTTTTTAAATACTATATTTTAAAAAACGTATTATTCTCTTACATTAAGAAAACGAGGAACAACGAACTTAAATCATGCAGTTATAGAAAATATACATAGATTTCATTTTATTTCAAGTGAGTCGGTTACGATTTATTTATAAAAACGTTGGAATACTCTATATGTATACGAAAGTTTGAAACATAATTCTTTACAGTATATGACATTATTCGTTCTTATTATTAAAAATTCTTAATTTATGTTCATTTTCTAATTTAAGCAGAAAGCGACCGATTCAGATATTTAAATAAAATGGAATAACCAACGCATATTTGTACAATAAATAATTAATCAAATTTAAATGGTTGTAATCATTTAGCAGGGACTGAATCTTTGGAATGAATGAAGTAAAGACACTCAAGAGCTGAAGACTGAGAAGAAATGTTGATTTTACAATGGGTGATTTCAACTAAAGATTTTGTTGATTTGTGATTACGATACCAAAATATGCTCACAAAAGAAGTATATGCCTAGCATTTGCAAAAAGGATTGTGATTATACGTGTTTATATGCTGCAAATGCAATTTTCAGTTGCTACAAAGTTGAAAATAAGATTTAATAATATAAGTGTGGCGGTCTTCCGACCACACACACTCTACCGAGCAATCGGAATAACGGCACGCGCACCGCGCGCGCGCCCACCGATCACGCGCCGAGCGCGTGGGCCTGATGTGCGGCCCGCGAAGCTATACGAGAGTGCCGCCAACAAAGCGCAGGTTTTCTCGCGTTTAATTTCCGACCAAGGAGGTATATAAGGCCTCGCGGCAACGGCCTAGACAGCTTTCGACTGCTTTACAAGCTCATAGCCTAGAGTAGAAGAAGTCTTTTTGATACGACTTGCAGTCGCCTTGCCGCCGCCTAAGCTGCGGCCACCACCGAGACGAGCTGCGCCACTCCGCTCGCCGCCACCGAGACATCCTCAGCGGCCCCTGGACTACCGTCCAGGCCTACCGTGGAAGCTTGTCCCGCTCTATCTCTCGCCGGTGCGACTGACTCGCCCTCCACGCCAAGTCATCTCCACGTGGGACGTGAGAGTCCGACGATACACCTCTCCTCGACTGTCGTGGACGGTGCCTTCACTTCTGTCGCCGCTGCCGTCGCCTGCAGAGAGGGTACACCAGGGGACGCAGACCATTTCCCGGCACCAAGGTGTGCAACACCAGCCTCCACGCGACACCAGGGAGGTACAGACCGACCAAAAGTGGGAGATCACCTTCTCACAGGGGACTCAGACCGACGATCCACCACTCGAGTCACAGGCCACGCAGACCGAGGAGCCGGAGCCGTCCTACACTCCACCGGGGACACCGCCTGCCTGGCGGAAGTCCAGCGTCTTCCGGAGGACGAGAACTCAGCCCGCCATCATCTGGCGTGAGCGCATCCGGGAGTGAGAGGAAGAAGAAACCAATCGGCCCTTTTCAGGGTCACCGCACAAGAAGAGCCCAAACGGCCCTTTTCAGGGCCACCTTCAGCACACTGACATACCAACCTCTGTAGATAGGAAATTGGAAATAAACGACCTATTTATTATACACACAGTCTCTCAGCTCACTCGACGTTCCTACACACGCTGCGGTGTCTCCTATCCTGCGGAGGGCACGCGACGCCCGAACGATAGTGGCAAGCGGCCACATAAGATATGTTCGGTTATTGTTCTAGTTTTGAACAAACTTATTTTCATTTAAGACTTTTGTTGTTCGTGCTAATAGATGCTTAGAATTTGAAAAAAGGATCGCGATTATATCATATGTGTTTATGCGGCAAATAAAATTTTGAATTGCTACAAAGTTGAAAATATGATTGAATCAGATAAAACTATAATATTGTTACACTCGCCGCGCGTTCGTCACACTCACACTATCACCACTCCCGATCGCGCCGCGCTTCCCCGTCACCGGGAATAAAGGAACTCTATTATTATAAAGAACGGATTTATTGCTCAGATGCGAGTCACGTCCGTTAGATACGAAGTTCAGAGCCAAATCTGACAAGCGTAATTATAAACAATCAACCGTCGCTAAGGCGACCCGCAACTTCTCGCTACGGGGCGACTCACATGAGCGCACGGCACGGGCGAACAGCACGGGCGTAACACTACCCCCCCTCTTCCAAGATTGTCGCCCCGACAATCCGGGAGGGTAGTCTCTTGCGGTCCAGCTTCTTTACCTTGTGAGCCCCAGGGCGCCGAATGGTTCACTTGCCCTCCTCGAGCTGCTGCTCCAAGTTACCGGGCCCCATTCCTCTTGGCCCCCGGTAGCCGCACGCCAAGGTTCCGTCCAAGCCTCTTCGGGAGAGAGCTGGCCAGGCTCCCCCCTCCGATGGAGACGACCTCGTAAGCTCCGCTTCTTCCGCGCCGTCTCTTTCGCTGCCGGCTTCCCTCGTCGCCACCGAATTCTTCGGTCAAGGGGGGAGGGAACTTATGTGGACCCAACGCCCCGCAGGGCTCCCCAAGTCCCTGCCTCAGCATTCGCTCTACGTCCCACGGAAAAACCACAATTCAAAAAAAACCGTGGGCGAGGCAGTCTTCTTTAAAAAAACAGAATTTCCCTGAGAAGTCTTCGGCCGATGTTCTGCCGCAGTACCTCCTTATCTTCTCACGTACCGCCAACTTCCTCTGGGAAAACAAACATTACGCACAGAAACAGAACATAATAACTGTTAAAAAAAAAATTAAAGAAATCGAACACATTTTTCATTTTATTTAAAGTTGAGCCCACCCCACCAAGCTCAACTAAACCGCGCCTCCCTCATTGGGGCATTCCGATCGAAAATGCCCAGTTTTACCGCAAGTCCAACACTCCCCCCGGGCGCCACCGGGATTTTTATTAAAATTTTTTTCAATTCTTTTAGAATCATCCCCCTGAAGAGTTTTCAGCGCCTTGGCCCTTTCAACGGCCACATTCAGGGAAGTTATTCCCTCCATCTGAAGCGCTCGCCGAATGAAATTATCGGAAACGGCCGTAACAAATTTCGCGCAAGCGATCTTATCGCGCAACTCACACGGGCACTCGGGGTACGCCAGGCGCGATAGTCTGTCGATTTCGGAACCAAGAGCAGCCAAATCTTCCCCAAATTTCTGCTTACGATTCGTGAACGCGACATAGCTATTCTGCGATTGTCGACCCTCCCCGAAACGCAGCTCAAGCTTTGCTTTGAGCTCAGCGAAATCCAGTCGTTCGACGTCCTCAACCGTCTCCAAAACTGAGCGCGCTTTCCCCCTCAGGCTCGAAGCCAACGCGATCGTTTTGGTAGCGTCATCCCAATTATTCGCCCGCGCGATTAAATTTAATTGCGAGAAATACTCGTGCAATGAGACGGTTCCGTCATACGTGTCGGGTTTCAGCTTGTATCCAAGCTCACTCGCGACCGCGACACTTTCACCCACGCGCACCGACCGTACCTCCGCGCCGCTCGCGACCGCGGTTCTCGCGACCGTGGCTCTCTCTCCCGCGTACGCGTTTCGCGTTTCCGCGCCGCTCGCGTCTCGCGCCCTCGAGTCCCCGGACGCTCTATTAATAGAAGGACTTAGCTCTGTGTTGGAGATAATCCCGCGGAGACGGCAGAGCTCCTCCTCCTGGCGGCGAAACGTCTCCGCATAATCGCGCTCCCTACGTGCGTGTTCCTCGCGCATCTGGCGGATCTCCCGTATGACGGCCTGGAGAGTCACAACTTCCGCCGACGTCTCCGCAGCGCCCGACTGCGGAGTCGCTTCCCTCAGCCGCTTCCTTGTGCTGGACATGGCCGTCGTATCGTCGCTCGTCGCTCGTATCGTATCTCTCGCTCGTCCGATCTTCGCTCGTCCGATCCCGGACGAGCCCCCACAAATGTTACACTCGCCGCGCGTTCGTCACACTCACACTATCACCACACTCCCGAACGCGCCGCGCTTCCCCGTCACCGGGAATAAAGGAACTCTCTATTATTATAAAGAACGGATTTATTGCTCAGATACAACGAGTCACGTCCGTTAGATACGAAGTTCAGAGCCAAATCTGACAAGCGTAATTATAAACAATCAACCGTCGCTAAGGCGACCCGCAACTTCTCGCTACGGGGCGACTCACATGAGCGCACGGCACGGGCGAACAGCACGGGCGTAACAATATGTATATGTTCGGCATGTGCTACAAGAGGTTTGATGGAAAATGTTTTATTTCTGAAAAAAGTTATCTTTATTCAAGAATTTTTTTGTTCGTGTTAATATAATTACAAAGAAAAGATTGCGATTATACATGTTTATGATGAAAATGCAATTTTGAGTTGCTGAAAATATAACGTAAATGCAGTTAGTTTTCAATATTAATTCTTTCAAAATTTTCTTCATATTTTATGTACAATTGCAATATTGGTTACTAATATATAACATAATTTTGTATTGAACGTGCGAATGTAATACGAAAGTGCACGGCCCTTAAAACACAGTATTTTTCAAAGACTTTAACTTACAGCATAAATAGTTGACAAAATAATAAGTTTTTTTAATTAAGAAGTGTTGCGGAACCGTCGTAAACACGATCATAATCGGCGCGATAACAGATAGCGGCACCTAGTCTCGCGCGCCCAATGAGAAGAGCGGCAAGCATCCAGTGTGGCATCTCCTCCAATAGCGGCGGCGCATTCAAACTCGGCGTACCAATTAGGAGAAATTAACGCGATTTTCTAGACAATTCGCATAGAAAAGGAGCGTGCCCCCAAGGGTCCCTCGAAGGTTCTGGAACCCGGGGCCTATAAAGGCAGCGCGAAACAGCGCGCCGGCTCACTAGCACGTTCGCAGTTCTATGCGGCAGCCCGTGCATCTCGGTCGCTCCTAAAAGCAGTTACGTTGTAAAGATTGACGCCTGTATTTCATTTGTGTAAATAGTGTATATATTAAACCAGAAACTTTTAAACTTGTCTATAAAGTGTCTCTCTTCTTTAAATTGTTTGTGCCGTCTATCTGCTGCCGAAACAAGAAGAATCATAAGTTCATAGAATAATATTGTAATATTTTATGTATATGAGTTATAATTTCCAAAACAGGGTTACTACTATTGTAAATAATACATTAGCAAAGAACAGTTTTGTTATTTGTAAAAATAAACTATTTTCAAAAATTCATTACATTGCTTATAACTTACTTATGCAGAGTGGCCACTTGTCAGGGAAAAGTCAGAGAATAGAAAAACCGTCAGGAAAATCAGGGAAATATCAGAGATATATTTACGAATAACATTACGAAGTAAAAAATAAAGTTTCCTCTATGTAAATTAAAATTTAAAAAATCGAGATAAAATAAGCTCTGCATTCATTTCAGAAGGAATAATTTATTTTGATCATCTTGTGAATACATTGCTTCCTCATAAACTTGTTGCGGCCCCAATTAATATAATAATAAAATATAAATTAAGAAAGACAAAAAGAATAATAATAGGAAACGCGACCGCGAAAGCCCGAAAGAATTACGCAACGCCGAATCAGCAAGAGATGAGTTGCGCGATCGGCCCACATACGATCGAGCAACTCAGCGATATCGAAGGACAGGACGAGGATTCAAAAGGAAGCGACAACAGGAGACGACAGGGCAATCGGAGTCAGGGAGCAGATCAGTAATGCGCTTCTCTTGTACGGAAATAACTGTAAAGCAGATTCAATTAAAGTATTCTTTATTCGAAGTGCCGTTTATCAACGAGTGTTCTATCAGTCACCCATCCCGCCTCCTCCTTGGAACGATCGAATCTTAGTGTACCCAAAAAGGGGCACAACAAACTTGAAAGTTTAGTTTAATTTTAAGAAATTTTGTTAAAACAAAGCCTCTTTTTTAAGGAAGCAGTGTATTTTGGAATAGCTATTGATGTGTGGCTTCATTAATTTGTTACTCACAATTTTATTATCAATCCAATACTTAGCTGGAGCTGGTAAAAATACTTTGTCAGGGGAAGTAAAAAAAACTTAGGGAAATGTCTGGGAAATTATTCGACAGTTTTTAGTGGCCACCCTGTTATGGCTTACAGAATGAAAAAACATGTTACTAATTTTATGTAAATTCTTTTATAACGTATATACAGTTTTTCTATAGTAAATGTTAATTTATTTTGTAAACTTACGTTTTTCGTTCGCTAATCACTTCAGGCGTATATATTATATTGTTTAAGTGTTTCAATAACTTGTTGGAAGAAGAGAAAGGTCTACATGAAGGAGAGAAACATTCAGGAAAAGGAAAAAAGAAGTACGAAAAACGGTAGAAAGAGACGGAGTATAGGGGAAATGTGCATTGAAAAAAGAAACAAGAAAAGAGTATAGATGAATTTGCAATACTTCTCCATTAGAATGTATTTCTTCTTGGCCGAGTGAAGTTACAAGAAATTTAAGAGATAAATTATGCTTTATATTTATTCATTTGAAACTCATTAAACATTAGAAATTTCTTCAATATTTTGTTAATATAATGTCAGACTGATTTTATATTAAAATTATTTAAATTGTAGTCAAAGTTTGATGTTTAGAAGTTGGAAAAGTGAAGACGATCTTAAAAAAAATAATATGAATTTTTTTAGTGAAGAAACTATACTCTCCAATGTTCATACAATATACCTCGTCAATTACTTTCATTTGTATATTGACTGATTCTGTTTAAAATTTTTTTATACAATTCGAGAGCCTCCTCTGGTGATTTTGCAATTTGAACTTACGGTAGAATTAATTCAACTAGTTCCTTAAAATGAGGATCAATCAAATGTGGTTTAGTTGTAAGCTCTTGAAGAAGCCGCTTTACAACGTCTCCATTTGTATCCTTCTTGTAATTGCGAGCATTGACCTTTTCAGGCAAATGAATAAGTATATACGGTTTACCAGCAATGTTATTTCTCGCTGCTCTTGCTTCTGAATTCTATGTTCATTCCATAGTTTTTTTGTCAGATATAAATCCTCTTTAATCAGTGGACCAAAACAATACTGCAGGGACATTTTGTGTAGCTTACTGCCATCGAAGAGGTTCTTTTGCACCATGCACTTGAAAAATTGTATGTAAAAATCAGCTGAGTGACGCCGCATTTGCCCCCAATAAGATTCGATACGTTGATTATGAACACTTCTACCTTTTATGACACTTTTTTCTCCAGAAAATTTGTCTTTGTCTTTGCTGCGTAGACAAATTTGTAGCGATTCTATTAGAGTGTTTTCAGAGCCCTTATCTGACCGCATTATAGTAGGCAAAAATTTCAAACTGAATATTGTTGATAAGAAATAATGTGCTGTCACTTTTGCGTCATTATTCGTTGTTGCAACTTCTAACCACAGAATCATCCTCGAAAAGCCATCAATACAACCATGTATCGCAAAACCAAACGGTTTTAATTTATCGTAACCATCTGTATGCCACATGAAATTTGGACCTGGACTAAGGTACTCCCTTCTGCGAAGCTTATTAGCAAATCTGTCTGCCAGACCCTCTGGATTTGCAATTTTCAAGATATTGTACACTGTATTCCTCTTTACAGTCAGACGATGCACTGGCGGCACAATAATTGCGGCACAGATACACGACGGGGCGTAAATCCGCGTGAACCGGAGTAGAGCTAGACTCAGTACGGAGACACACAAGCTGGAATACCGTACGAGTTGTTCGATAAGCTTCTACTGAGGACCGGCGTTCTCGCGGGCCCGTTTCCGGAGCATTCGGTGACGCGACAATGAATTGGGCCAATCGGCGCGTCGCAGGATCACGGGATCCTCGCGTGTCCGGATCGATAGCGCTACGTGAGAGACCGAGCGGTCAGGGATGACGCGGGGGGAGCGGCGCGAAGTCGTCTCGTTCAGGGGGCGGCTCAGGGATGGCGGTACCGGTATCGATCGCGGTAATTGATCGCGGTGCTTGCAATCCTGAACAACGTTCATTAGTGGAGTGGAAAAATTCCGGAATTCGTGCAATACAAAAGAATTGTAACGTGCAGAGTAAGTACAATAGTTAGATATATTTTTTTCGCATTTCTTGCCGCACGTCACCATCCACGCGTATTCTTAAGAGTGAGGTTAAGAATTGTCGGTCGCCTAAATAGTCCGTATTTCGTTCAAAATCCTTTTGTAAGGAATAATTCGAGCGCTAAATGGTTTGTTACAGTTTGATTGCCATATTCGAAAAAAAATTAGTCAAAAACTGTCATTTTTTTTATTTATTCAATGGTCGAGGTTAGACACAGCAACACGCCTGCATGTCCCCAGTACCGTACACGTAAACGTCAGTATATTGTCGAAAGGAAACGCTTGGAACATGAAGAAAAGGCGAGGAAAAGGCAAGAGCAGTTAAAGAAAAAAAAATGTCAAAGTAAAGAAAGTTAGCTAATATAACTATGTAACATTCATCCGGTTGCAATGCATCTACTTTTAAGATATATCTATTAAATAGCATACATTAATTATATCTATTGTATTGTGGAGATCGTGTGTTATAAATAAATGTAATATGCATAGTATACAAACGAAAAGCATTTTGAGATATTATGTTACGATTATATAACCGTTCAATATATATTCCTTATTCTTTACATATCAGATCATCTATGAATTCTCTTTATCGTTCAAGTCAGCGATAACCTCTTTGATATTGATTGTTTGATATCATCAAATTAAAATAAAATACCTATTTTCATGATTTATGTGTATTTTTTATGTTTATCATTGATTTATGTTCATTTTTATGTTTACTTTTCGTTTGAAACCTCCGCCTCGCATGCTCAGAAAAAAGGTGATCGGCAATGGGGACATGCCCGGTCGGAATTGGACACAGCTGGTCGGTAGAGGGGGCACGCACTAGTGCGCCTTTATTCTTCTCTATCTAGAAAAATACTTGACGGAATGGATTAAGCCTACGATTTTTGGAAAGTGCATGGATGAAGCTATCCACCAGTATGAAACTCTTTATCGAATTTATTTTCGTCACGCTTGACAACGCCATTCTTTTGTTGGGACGGCCTTATAGGTGTCGGCCATAGGGACATTTACCTTACGCGACAAAATTGCAAAATACGAGATAGTCGCAAAGAGGTTAAGAGCAGAAAACAAAAAGCAAAGAGCACATTGTAGATCAGCCTTAAATTTTCCACTTGCAACTAGTTGCACGAAGCAACACAACTTGCTGCTTGCACCCGACTCACGCACTGCGCGAAGCAAAACGTGCTACTAGTTGCACGAATAACCACTACTGGCGACACAGTCGCTGGTGAGCCGTAGGAGCTTCCGTAATTGCTACCTTCGGTGAATACATCTGAGGAATGCTTCCCCAAAATGTACCACCGCAGCCTGTACCTCATATCTATAGCTGCCGTATTATCATGAGCGGCTCCCATCGCTCGAATATATCCAAATAGATTTTCCAAGACGTCCTGATTCAATCTATTAGTCATAATATACGACACATCTGTATTAAAGCTCTTTAAATCATTGTAAAGATTTACCAATGATTTGTTTGATAACAGAATTCCTTTTTGAAAAGGAAGTAAACCAGCCTGTTTTTTCTTGGAATCATTGAATGCAAGTGTCATTATCGTCGATAAAACTATACGACACATCTGTATTAAAGCTTTTTAAATCATTGTAAAGATTTACCAATGATTTGTTTGATAACAGAATTCCTTTTTGAAAAGGAAGTAAACCAGCCTGTTTTTTCTTGGAATCATTGAATGCAAGTGTCATTATCGTCGATGAAACTTTCGTGATGATGGCATCTTGCCATTCTAGATCGATACTATATGCGTTCAGGATGAGTTCCAAATTTTCTACAGCTGTTAAAAACATCAAACCAGTCATTAATTAATTGTAAAAACTCCGCTGTCGCGTGCCATTCCGCTCGATCCTTCATCAATGATTTTTCCATACACCACTTAATAGCTTGCGCGTTTGTGTTGGAAAAAATTTAATTAGCAAGCTTCACATTTTGTCTCTGGGTCCCTTGTGCGTCTAGATGAAGCCTTGAGAGCCAATGAACTATTTTTAAGTCTGCGGAATTGAGGTACAGCAATCGTTCCAGAGCATCTTTTGAAATGTACTGACCGTCTACTGTAAAACCATGGTCTATAAAATAGTTTCAAAGAAGTTTAATAAGGTGTGGTGGATCTGCGAACACGTGCACTCGTAGGTTGGCATCACTTGGATGGAGGGGGAAAAATGTTTTTTCACAACACCTCCACGGAAAGTTCGACTTTCCATGCCTGTAGAGAGGGGCGAAAGTGACCAATTTCACGCCAGGACGGCATTAGCGGGACGAATGATAATTTGAACTTTCCATGGAGGTGTTGTGAAATAGTATATTGTGCACCAAGGGGCGAAAGTAGCGGCTCGGGCGGCAAACTTCACACTCGTCTGAAAAACGCTACTTTCGCCCCTTGGTGCACAATATACTATTTCTCCCTCGGAAATTGGATCAATATCCAAACACTTCAGCAGTCCTTGATTTTCCGGCCCTAGGTCACATGTCATTCCAACAACACGGTAACCGTTGTTGTACAATTTTCTCAAAATATCGAAGAGAATTTCCGTCGTAACTTTCTAGTTAAATTGATAATATATGGGCTGCTTCCATTTAGAAAATAATCCTCTCGCAACGAAGACCTGGCACTTTTTATGCGGCCCAATCACACGCTCTTCTTTCCGTTCGATTGCTACACGATTAGCTAAATGAATTTCGTCAAAGCAGAGGACTGTTATTTTTTCCATATCCAGTCATATTTTGTCCTTTAAACTTCATTACTTTAATGACATCATGTAGGACACCCTCATTCACATCGAATGCTGCACATCACTTTCTGAGGGTTGAGAGTGCCGGGAGCGGCAAGTTTTTCTTCTCTCTCAAATACCAGTAATTTTTCGGACTGACACTACGAAGAGAAATAGCTTCTGCAATGTCTTCTGCAGACCAGCGAGTTTTCTTTCGTTCAGGGTTTAGCAAAAGTTTAACTTGACCTGGACTGAATACTCTTCGAAGTAAATTTTGCATCTTGTTGCGCCATTTTTTTTCTGCCAACTTATTGAACCTCTTCAACTGTTGGCGAAGATTGCGATTTTCCACAGTTAATGCATTCTTTAATGCAACGCAGTTAATGTCTGAACACGATGGCGTATCCTTCGCATTCGGCATCACTGAAACGGACAATAAACATAAAATACATAATGTTGGAACTGTACATTGCAATTTTATTATTAAAACACAAATTGTCATATGAGAAAATAAAAGTTTCAACTTAATATCTTAGCCTTCAATATGACATAAGATACTGAAATGTGTACACAAGAAGGCATAAACTTAAAGTTTCACTCAAAATTGAATGTTTGCAGAAAATTACATTTTTGAAAGAATAACCTCCAGAGAACATAATTAATTTTGTTAATCAACAATGTCTTTATTTCACGCGCAAGCACTTTGAGAGCTTTTAGTGATACACCAATTCACAGTTAAAACATTCGAAATTATATACAGAAAGAAAAAACACGAATGAGTCCTATTTTACACAGAACTGTGTACTGTTTGTCCGAGTCCGACCGATGCTACGTCTCGACTACGTAATGTGAACTCTCATTATAAGCTTTGTAATTAAGTTTCATTATGGCTACTTAAAAAAAATTTTAGGCCTTAAATAAATCATCGATAAAGAATATGCACGCATAAAAGTTTTTTCTCGATTATTTATTTCAGACCTAAAAATTGTTTTTAAGTAACAATAATCAAACTGTTCATTACAAAGCTTTTAATACACATAAAAGTTCTATATCGAAGCAGAAATTTAGTAAAAGTTTCTTCGTATAAAAAATGTAGGTCTCAAATTTACTGTCGGTGACTAACATATGTACATTTTTATAAATTAAAGAGCTAATAGAGGAAAGTACCCGATTATGAAATACCATATCTATTTTGTGTGATTGCCGGAAGTCTATGGGCAGAATTGAAAAATATAGTAAATCATTTTAAAGGGAATTTAATAAGCTTTAAGATGCTGAAATGTAAAATTTAATTTAAATATTAATTTTGCTGAAAATTAGAAAAATGTCAAAAATGAGCTTTCGGCAAAATCGCAAAAGTGTGCTCCTAATATGAGAGACCCTGGGAAATCGCTAATAAAGTGCAAAATACATGATATTGCAATTAAAAAACTTTATTTAAAGTTTTTGAAAGACAAATGTAATGGAGAAGCATATTTGCAACAATCGTAAACCCACTTATACTCAATATTGTACCTAATCTTCCCCCTCCACCCTTCCCTCTCAAATTAACGTCAGCACAGTCTTATAAATTCGTATAAACCTTTCCTTAACGTTAATATAGTATTTTCTCTTCTTTTATTACTATACAATAACTTTCATACTCCAGCAACACAGGAGTACCCTGAGTATCTCATGTTACGAGCACCACGCCTTGCGGTTTCACGATCACCAAATCTAATCTCTACAATTGAGCAACTCAACATATCCCGTATTTTCCTATTAATACGACCTTACTCTATCGCTGCATGCAGAACTTATTGCCAAATATTTATTAATTATATAATAAACAAGAAGGAACGTGCGAGTATATAATATAATAGCCGCGTTGCAGTATGTTTGAATTTAATTTCCTGTGACTACACATTGCGCTGAAGATGACTACAAAGAATGGTCGAAACGTTCGCGAATCTTTTATGTATTGACGATTAAGAAATATATACAACTTGCGCCCTATTTACCGCGCCGGCTCATATTGCCTCTTTCCATTTAATTGATTTAATCACGAGAGCCTTATAAGTTTAATTTATTTACACGCAGGCTGAAAAATGCGTCCTTACTTTTTTTTCAAAACGTCAAATATTACCATGGTCTCCATGCGGTTCAACTATTTAAACTTTGGATTAAATATTGCAAAGCTCTCATTAGAAGTAATGTAAGGATATAATTTTTGCGTGAATGTATTAGATCGATCATCATACCTTCGCACATCGGTAATCTTCGAATAAATTTAAACCTCTTTAACTACAGGTCTATCGGTAAACTCAGGCATTGTAAAACTATTTTTATGAGACAATTGCTACATATTGAACTGAGAGATGCGCATTGTTTTTTGAGGGCTACACACACACACACATATTTAAAGTTACTAATGAAATGTCCCGGTGTATCCCGATGGCCGTCTGCAATTCGTTTTTTAATAGACAAAATAGAGCACTGCACTTTTTTTTAACATTCTGCATGACAGGATTGATAAGAAATTCAAGGTCTTAGTCTCGAAATCAAACAATCAGGTTAAAGGCGTTAAACCGATTAAATATTTTTGTAGAGTTTCCCCCACAGAACCGACCTCTGCTGACATTAGGTTTTTATTGGAGCCTTTCAACCATCCTCTAAAAGATTCTGACCTTGATATCGAGGTTAAGATCAATCCCGAAAAGTTCAAGGACATCCAACCACCTATTACGCACATAAACGACAAGTGGTTCATTAATTTATCGTTCGTTGCTATACCCAACGATGTGCAGAATTTTTTACAATTTGGAGATAATTTCAGTCTTCCGGATTGTAACACAGAGAAGCTAACGATCGAGTTTATAAAAAGCGTTGAAAATAATTTGAGAAAACTCCCTCCATCTACTCAGTCAGCAATAAGAAACCACACTACACAGATTGTTAACAACATTTCGAGAGTCCCGATTCCAAAAAATAATGTCAATCTTAAAATCAAACAACTACTTCTAATTACAAAAGAGTTTCTGAAAAAAAAAAACGATAATTTAATCTTAACGCGCGCAGATAAAGGTAACGTAACCGTGGCTCTGGATAAAGATAAGTATGTTGAGAAGATGGAGGAGATGCTTGGAAACACGGATACATATACAAAAGTTACTAAAGATCCCACGAGGAAACTCACTGACAATGTACGCGAGTTGTTAACAAGATGGAGTAGGTCGGATTTCATCTCGAGATCAACCCACAGATGGATTTTCACTAGCGACGGAGTGTTGCCGAGAGCCTATGGCCTCCCGAAGGTCCACAAATCTAATTGCCCGTTTCGACTGATAGTTTCGTCCTTGAACAGTCCACTCTATTGGTTAGCTGCTTTTCTCCATCGCATAATACACGAAAGCCTCCCGGCCGCCCATAGTCATGTCGTTAATAGCTTTAAATTAGTTGAAAGGCTTTCAAAAATACATATAAGTGACAATTTTGAACTAATCTCACTCGATGTAGTTTCGCTTTTTACGAACGTGCCTACAGAAATGGTCCTAGACAGCATCGGTATTAGATGGCACTTTATTTCAAAAAAATGTAAAATTCCAAGATCAGAATTCCTGATAGCGGTGAGATTGGTTCTAAATTCAACTTTTTCATATTCAATGGTACAATATACCAACAGATTTTCGGCTCACCAATGGGTTCCCCTTTTTCTCCCACAGCTGTGGATATTGTTATGCAAGATTTAGAAGCCAGGGCTCTCGCAACATTAAAATACACCTCCCCCATTTTTTGTGCGATACGTCGACGACATTGCTCTCGCAACTCCTTCTTCCCTGGACCACACTTTGGAGGTCTTCAACTCCTTCCATCCAAGGCTCCAGTTTACTATGGAAGTTAGTGAGAGTGACAAATTGAACTTTTTGGAAATTACGATGATACGTCGGGACAATCGGATAATATTCGATTGGTTTCATAAACCAACGTTTTCGGGCAGGTACTTGAATTTCATGTCGCAACATCCTGTTTGCCAGAAAAAAGGTACAGTCATAAGTTTAATTGATAGAGTTTTTCTGTTGTCTCATCCTCGGTTCCATGCAAAGAATTTTGAATTAGCTATACAGATTTTACTCAACAACTGCTACCCGCTCGATTTTATTTTTAGGATCTTCCACGAGCGCATTAAGTCTCTCATCGACAGAGTGCGTTCCGGGACAGATAGTCCGACCGGTGTGCAGCCTGAAGAGGCGGCGCCTTTTTTCACAGTGCCGTATATTCCGCATATTAAAGACCAATGTAGAAACATCATGAAAAAGCATAACTTCAAACTATCATATTACAGCTTAAACAAAATGCGGAATTACATCAAAACACACAAGGACGCCCTTCCGAAATTTACACACAACAACGTCGTATATAAGATTAATTGTGGTGGCTGTGATGCTTCTTATGTGGGTCAGACTGGTAGGCAACTGCAAACCAGAATAAAAGAACATCAGGCCCACATAAGAAGAAACACAGCCAGCCGCTCGGTAATCACAGAGCATAGATTAGAGTCCGGTCATGAATTCGAGTGGAATGCAGTTAAAATTTTAGACAGCAAACCATATATTGGTAAACGGTTGATTTCGGAAATGATATTTATCAAAAGACAAAAGAATGGCCTGAATATGCAGACGGATACCGAGGATTTACCCGAAAATTATCTCGACTTGATTGAGGGGCTTCCAAAAATTTGAGAGCTCCACGGTCGGTTTCTACCACGCTTTATTATTTTTAATTTTTGGAATCGGTATCTGTATTATACATAAACGGTTACCGCGGTTACAAGGTTTCTCTGACTATAGCGTTGCCGTAATTATTATTGTTTGGCACCGATATTATTATTGTTTATCACCGAGTATTGTCAGACATTGATCTCTCGACCTCGAGACAGACGAAACACATTAGATCGGTCATTATCTCTCGAAGTGTTGTCGAGATAACTTGCGTCTGGTCTCTCAATTCGTGCGCTATACCGTTAGGAGCAGATTTCATTGTAAGTAGCTCACAGTGTTCAATTTCATACCGATATGAACCGTAAATTTAGAGTGCTGCTCCGTATGTACGCAGATATCCTGTAGTATAATGAAATGTCAAATGCAACATGGTCCTCCTGGCCTTCCAACTTGGGATGGATTTCAAGGTTGCTTGCCTGCAGAGTAGCACACACACACCAGAGTGTCCGCATGGGGAAGGAACGTGCGAGTATATAATATAATAGCCGCGTTGCAGTATGTTTGAATTTAATTTCCTGTGACTACACATTGCGCTGAAGATGACCACAAAGAATGGTCGAAACGTTCGCGAATCTTTTATGTATTGACGATTAAGAAATATATACAACTTGCGCCCTATTTACCGCGCCGGCTCATATTGCCTCTTTCCATTTAATTGATAATAAACAAGGTTTAAAGACTCTTATCCATGGCACTTGACAACATTCAATTTCATAATTTCTTTCTCTGCAACGATTACACGCACGATCAAACAATGAATTTTTCACTAAATAGGTTTTACCCCAAGGGCAATAAGTTCATGGTGGAACCAACAGATAGAGCCTATTAGTTTAGCAGAAACCTCGCTGTCGCATATTAGGAGCCTATCTCATAATAGGAGACTTTTCTCTACATTTTAGTCACCGCTAGTGAATTTCAGACCTACATTTTTTGTACGAAGAAAGTTGTATTGTAATTCTATTTTGATAAAAAACTTTTACGTGTACATATTTTTTATCGATGATTTATTTGAGAGCCAACTTTTCTTTAGGTAGCAATAATAAAATTCAAAATTACAATACTGTTGGGGATTCCCGTAATTGATTATTGTAAAATTTGTATCTGTCCGTTACATGTATTATACTTTTCCCCGTTTCTGCTTCTTACGCGAAATAATATGTATAAGTTCGGAAACGCCGGAGGGAGCCGATCCACGCCAAAGGCAAGCGCGCGTCAGCATATCCACACGCGGCTCGCCTGACAACCGGCCTCCCTTTCAACGAACCCGCCGCGCCGGGGTATTTAAGCCGGCGCTCCGACAGGAGCCGGCATTTCGTCTTCACGACAGCTTTCCGCTGCTTCCGACGAAGCCTACCATCCAAATTCCCAGGGGACATACCAAACGGGGTCCAGAGTCTAAGCCCCGACCGAGAGTTCTCAGGTGTCCCCGCATTCCGACAAATTCACTCCCGACGGCCACGGCCAAGCGGGGTCGAGCGTGCTCGGCCTCGTAACGAGGGTTCTCGTTACCATAGCCCCGGGAGTCCGCACTCCTCCGCTCTACCTGTCGCGTCTCCGCCCGCGTGCAAATACCGTCCCGTGTACCGCGCCGAGTATTCTAGATAATGTTGTAATACCGCGTGCAGTAGCTCGCGCCGAGTGCATGGCTGTAAATTACCGCGTCCGTCGAACACTGCAATCCCGCGACGTATCGCAGTCTTACCATTCTCTGTACATACCGCGCTTTGTCACTTTATATCTATTATAGCGAATAAACGTTTTTATTGTATATTACAAGCTGATTACTGTCTCTGGGCCTTCCATCGCATCCCTGATCCGGCGAGCTAGTTCGCGTTTGTGGCGGTCAGCCATCCGCCACAAGCGCGCGACAAGTAACACGGACTACGACGGAAGGCGCGCGGCACGGGCGGCAGCATGGGCTCGCGCGGCCGGATAGTTCGGCGCGCGCCCGCTACGCGGCGCATCGCCGGCTCCCTTGCTCGTAAGAAAAATTCTACATCGACCTCTATATAAGCAACCCAGCGGGGTTTCTTCAGCGATCAACTCACTAGTCAGGGTGTGCTACTACCGGGGCCTCTGACATAATCTCTTTTGGAGACGGAGCGTGCTCTTCAGGGCCTCCGTTTGATACGGAGCGTGCTCATTCCGGGCCTTCGTTTACACCTGTTTTGCAGGGCATTAACTCTCCTCGGTAAGAGTCGACAGACTCCCTGCCGTGGAAAGGTTTCCTGGGTCGTTTACGACCCAGCTCACCGGACAACACCGAGACCAAGGCGCTGCCTTCTCCAACTCCAATTTCGACTCCGATTCTTGTACCTGAGGCTGAGACGAAGGGTCTGTTCCTGATCTCCAAGGTGGATACTTTCCTCCCGTGAAAGCCACACCTCATCGACCGGCCAACCCGAGTACCACGCATCCAGCTCCAATCGGAGCACTCTGTGGTGACGCATATTGGCCTCGTTTTCCAAGGACTTCGAGACTCCTCTCCAAGCTCAGCCTCCTCGAATCTGACTGTTCGGGACAATACATCGCGTTAACACTACACATTAATCTCCTACACAAATCACACACGTCCACCTATCCGTACATATCTAAGAAATAGTTTACCTGTACATAAAGCATGAATAAATAGAGCGAGATTTTACCCAACTGAACGATTCGTTATTTGTGGGAACGAAGCACCTTCACCTGAGATCCTACCACACAGCGTTCAATTACAAAGCTAGGCCGCTACACAATCGCAAAAAACAAAGCGGAGCCGCACGTGAGATCTCGCGTCTTCTCTGGACGGATCCGGCGTTCCGTTCGGCGTATTTACTACGCGCCCGAACAAATACTTTTAACAATAATAATAATAATAAATTAATTTTAGGTCTGAAATAAATCACCGATAAAGAATATTGAGACATAAAATTTTTTTATCGAAGGCAGAAATGTTGCAAAACTTTCTTCGTACAACAAATTTAGTTTTGAAAGGACCCAGCAGAATCCTTATAGGAAATGGCTTTCGGCTAATTTTTTTTTAAATTTGATATGTGGTAGTTCTCAACACATAGAACAAAAGTGTCCATAGCCCCAAGGTCCGATCACGGGTAGTTTTCGAGATACAGCACCCCAAAGTTGGACTTTTCGTACCTTATTGCAGCGTAGTGCGGGTGCAGTCGATGTCGATGTACGATAATGCTTACGATTAAGGTGGGTGTACAGGTGCTTCTGTGTGTGTGTGTGTGTGTGTGTGTGTGTGTGTGTGTGTCAGCAGAGATAAGGATCCAAGGTTCGTCACTCCCGCAGTATTTTATGACTCCAAACCCTATCTACTGTGTGTGTGTGTGTGTGTGTGTGTGTGTGTGTGTGTGTGTGTGCGTGCGCGCGCGCGCGAATCTCTTTCTCTTTCTCTCTCGCTTGTCTGCAAGGTGCCGCAAGGCCGGCCCACTTCCGGTTCCGCGGAACCGCCGAACGACCTTCGCGCGGAAACACACGCGCGTTCACTCACGCCCGCACATGGTGCGAATGCGTGCAGGACGAGTGCTCGGCGGCCGATCACGCGACAGACGCACATATAGGAAGCGATCCGTCATTGAAAAACAAAGATCGACGCGTTTCCGATCCGACGCATGATTGGAACGGCAAACGTACGCCGTTTAGATTCGTTAAGCTTGTCGCTATCGGTCCCTTTTTAAACTGAAACGTATTGCAAAATTGTTCCTTTAGGTCACACGCTCTGAAGCGTAAACCGCGCTCGGATAATTAAAATACGCAACTGGCGTATATACATATACGCGCGGTATCGTCTGTAGACGATTTAGCTTCGATAACATCGGCTTAAAAACGTATACTTACGAGTTCATATGCCCGCGATTCCTTATTTCAGTATTGATACATTGTTATACTGTCAATTGTTTATCCCTTCTACTCGTAGTCAAGATATTTTTCTTGAGAAAAGAAACATTTTTCTTTCTCCGTATCATACGTCACTTTTAGGTAATATCCCTTCAAGTACGAATAACTTCTTCTGGTAAATATAATCCGCTGGTGAATGTAGATTGATTCATTATCCTAATAGAAAAATCTGTTATTGATAGTTTGCTTAAAAAAAGTTCCCGTTCACTTCACCGTCATCCTCCAGTGAAAAAATGGCTGTCATAGTACGGCCGCTATGTTATATATGTAATAGACCGTTCAATGTTCGTCAATTGGCACGTATGGATGGTGATAAGAACGTAAATAAACGCCAGATAGCTATTACAAAGCGTGATGAGTTTGACCATCCCCCTTTACATCTTGATGATAATTCAAGGTTGTGTATGAACTGTAATCGGTCAATTATTAATGAAATAGCTATGATCGAGGCAGATCCTACTTGTCTACAATTGAATGTCTTGACTCAAATAGCATCCCAGACTTGCGTCATTTGTAATGCTCAAAATAATGTACGAAGATTATCAATACAATGCAGAGTTCAGGTCTTCATAGAAACAAATATCTATATACCGGATAATGTGAGGAGTTGTGAACATCATTTGGATGAAAATGGCTTTCTTTCGAAAATATTATTACCTGCACTACGTTTCATCAACAGACCTTATGTTATCAAGGGTCCACAGTTGCAAGTTTTTTTACAGCAACTGAGAAACGTGGGTGCAAACAGAACAAGAGGTATAGATGAAAATCACTTAACTGATGAGGAATTTCAGTGTATAGCACCAATCAATAAACAGCAGTTTGAAGAACTTTTTACTTATTGTGATCCTGTACTTCAAAATGGAAAACTAAGATACGTAAGTAGAAAGGATTTGTTGATCTTCTTGTGCAAGATAAGACAGGGATTGAGTGACGATTTTCTCAAAATCATTTTTGATTATCCTAGTAGACAAACTGTCAGTTCTGTTGTGGCTTATGTTAGAACATCTTTATTACAGAGATTCGTCCCGACTAACATTGGACCCGAATCAATAACAAGGCAAGAGTTTATTATGCAGCATGTGACAGAGTTTGCAAATGAGCTGTATAATCCTTGTAACGATGCGCCCCAAAACGCATCTTTCCCGGCGAACATCAGCCGGATGCCGCCCGGCCGAGCACCCGCCGGGCAAGACAAGGCACGGTGTGCCCTTTTTAAATTGTCAATCTCGCGTATCAGTCCGCAAACGGACTTAGCGCGGCAACCGACTCGAAGCGCCGAGCGGTGCCGAAAACGGCCGAGAGCCACCGAACGCAATCGCGGCGTCGAGGCGCCGTACTTCCCGAACGCTCCACCGCTCCATCCCGGCGCGCGCGATTGCCGTCGCGTATACCCCCGCCACGCCGACACGTCACCGCGGGCGTATATAAACCGAGCAATGTTGCTAGGTTTTTAGATTCCGCCGTGAGCCAGCAAACCGATCCGACCGATTCCGCTGCTCACGGATCCCGAAATCCCACAGTCGAACAACCAGGAGGTAGAGAGTATTCTCTGCCTCTGCCGAGTGAAGCATCTAGGCGGTTGACTCGAAATCCCATACGAACACCTGTGACACCGAAGTGAACCAGGGTAAGAGAGTTCTTCTCTTACTCGCCAAGGGTCTTGGCCACCCGGTGCCGCCTCCCGCCTACACGAATCGAGGCGCCAGGAAATAGAGAGTACTTCTCTATCTCCGCTAAGGGTCTTAGCCGCTCGATATCCCGCCCAATCGCGATATCCAAACCTGCGATACCGCGTCACCCGCGCCGAAATACCTGAGCGAGCCCGCACGCCCGCCGATCCGCGAAACCCCGCGATCTCCGTGCATCATCGCTCTACCAGGCGTCCGCACGCTCTGTGATACCTGTATTGTAACCGCGCCCGCGACCTATTACACGTATCTTGTAACCGCGTCCGCGACCTGTCACACGTATCTTGTAAACCGCGCCCGCGACCTATTACACGTATCACTGTAATCCATCGCTATCGTAGCAACGACCGCGACCTTTTGTACATACTCACCGCTCCCGCGAGCATCTCTATGTATTCACGCGTAATTGAATAAATACATTATTCTGTTTTATTATATTTTAACCGAGTCTTGTGTCTTCCTCCGCGCCTACTCCGAACCCTGACCAGCCGCGAGCTAAATCCGCGCTTCGGAAGCTAGGTTGTTTTATGGCGCCCGAACAGGGACCCGACCGAAAGGCTCAGGCACAAGACACGGGTAAAATGAAGGCGTATTACTATCGGCTGTCCAAAGCCGAGCTAGTAAGCGAACTCCAGACCCTCGGGCTCGACACCGAGGGCACGCTCGAAGAGCTCCGCAACCGATTAAGCCAATTTATCGACGCCCATCCCGAGATGTTCCAGAAAACCGCGTTAGAGACCGACCCCCCGCCGCTTCTGACACTGACCGTACCCACCGCGACATCACCGGTAACCATAATTCCGGCCGACCGCCCGGCGCCCCCCGCACCCCCCACCACCCAGATCATGGACCAGATGCGGAAATGGGGACTACACTTTGAAGGAAAGGATCCCTGGGCGTTTCTCGAGCGCATCGACGAACTTCGCGCCGCGTACGAATTCTCGGACGAACACTGGCTCCGCGGATTACCCGAACTCCTGCGAGGAGACGCGCTCCTCTGGTACCGTAACAACCGCGACGGATGGTTCGATTGGCACGACTTTATCGCAGACTTTAAGGAAACATTCCTACCGCGCCGGTACCGACTACAGCTCGTTAACGAGATCCGCGACCGTACGCAGAGGGACGGGGAGGCCTACGTAAAATACGCGACACACCTACTCACGCTCATGCGACGGGCGGGGGGATACTCCACCGAGGAGCAGGTCGAGCAATTATACGAGAATTTGCACCCCGACTACCAGAGCCGCATCTGGCGAGGCGACGTCAACAGCCCTCGCGACCTCCAGCAGCGAGCCAGCGAATACGAAAGGCTTCAGCAAAATCGAAAGAAACGCGCCCCCGCGAAATCCGATACCGCCGAAGCGCCAATTGCCGCCGCCGCGTACAACCGACGGGAATGCTGCTGGAAGTGCAAACAACGGAGACACACCCGATTCGATTGCCGTCGACCTGCGCGGAAATTCTGCTCTCAGTGCGGCAAGGATGGAGTTCTCACAAAGGACTGCCATCCCCCGCCGGGAAACGCCGCCGGGACCGCGGAAACCCCGGCCGCCCCCCGGTCCTCGACGTAAAATTTTTTCCGCGGCCGCACCTCGACATCCAGGTAAACGAGAAACCACTTATGGCACTACTTGACACGGGATCCGAGATCTCTTTCATAAACGAGAACACCGCGCGACTCGCGCAAAACCTCGGCTTCGCGATCGTCCCCGACGAAGAGGAGGTGCAACTAGCCAACGGCCACCGCATCGTTCTCCCCGGCCGCGTCCGGCTACCCGTCCAAACCACGAGACGCACGATCTGGCATGAATTTTCAATCATGCCGAACCTAGCGAGCGCAGTACTCCTCGGAGTAGATTTTTGGGCAAAAATCGGTCTCGCAGTACCCGCGCCAGCCAAACCGATACCGCCGCAAACCACCCCCGGGACGGCCGCGACCGAGGGAATTGCACCACGCACACCGACCGAGGAAATACGGTTACGAGAATTCCTCGAGCAAGAATTACCGCTGTTCGAAACCCTCCGCGGACCCACCGACCGAACGGCGCACGACATCCGCCTAAAACCGACCGCCACTCTGATCAAACAAAGATACCGGCCCCGTAACCCGGCCATGCAGGCCGTTATCGACAGCGAAGTCGAGAAAATGGAGCGAGACGGAGTAATAGAACGCTCCCACAGCGCCTGGAGCTCGCCCGTAGTCGTGGTTAGAAAGAAGGACGGCAGCTACCGATTTTGTATAGATTTCCGGAGGGTCAACGACGCAACCGAGCCCGACGCCTACCCGCTGCCCCAGATTACCGCCACCCTCGATAAATTACGCGGCGCGAAATACCTTACCACGCTCGATCTGAAAAGCGGTTACTGGCAGATACCGCTCACACCGTCCAGTCGACCCATCACCGCGTTTACGGTACCCGGGAAGGGGCTCTTCCATTTCAAAGTAATGCCGTTCGGCCTGCACTCCGCCCCCGCCACGTTCCAACGACTTCTAGACTCCGTGCTCGGACCCGAATTAGAACCCCACGTGTTCGTATACCTCGACGACATCATAATAATTAGCAAGACATTCGAAGAACATCTCCGAATCCTACGGGAAGTCTTCCGACGGCTTCGCGACGCGAACTTAAAACTCAATCCGGCCAAGTGCCGATTCTGCGTAGACCGCCTACAATACCTAGGGCACATCGTCGACCGAGAAGGGATACGCACCGACCCCGAGAAAGTCAAAGCCGTCGCCCAGTGGCCGCGGCCACAAACCGTAAAGCAAATCCGTCAATTCCTAGGCGTCGCCTCCTGGTACCGGCGATTTATACAAGACTTCGCGACCGTCGCCGCGCCCCTCACCGCGTTAACCCGCAAACACGCCCGGTGGGCATGGGGGCCCGAGGAAGAAAAAGCATTCGAACAATTAAAGACGACCCTGACCACCGCGCCGGTTCTCGCTTGCCCGGATTTCACGCGTCGTTTCGTCCTGCAAACCGACGCCAGCACAACCGGAGTAGGGGCCGTGCTAACGCAAAATTTCCCGGAGGGCGAACGAGTCATCGCATACGCAAGCCGAACTCTCAATCAGGCCGAACGAAACTACAGCGCGACCGAGCTCGAATGCCTAGCCGTAATATGGGGAATCCGCCGCATGCGGGACTATCTCGAGGGGTACCCATTCACCGTTCTCACGGACCACCAGTCGCTCCGGTGGTTGCAGAAAATCGACGCACCCACCGGGAGACTGGGCCGGTGGGCATTCGAGCTCCAGCAATACGGCCTAGAGATCCGCTACAGGAAGGGAGCCCTTAACCGGGTGGCAGACGCGCTATCTCGCCAGCCCACGACAGCCGCCGTTACCCCCCCGCACCGCTGCCCCTGGTATCGCCGCACGTTGCGCGCCGTGCAACACGCCCCGCGCGAATATCCAGACTACAAAATAAAGGAGGGAAAACTACTCCGTCACGTACTCCACAGTCTCGATTTTAAAGAAACTCCCGCCGACGAGCAATGGAAAGAGTGCGTAGCCAAAGAACACCGCCCCGAAATCCTATACCAGAATCACGACGCCCCTACAGCTGGACATCTCGGGATCGCGAAAACAATCGCCCGGATCGCGCAGTACTATTATTGGCCCGGCATGTTTCGGGAAATAGCGCAGTACGTCCGAAACTGCTCAAAATGCTTAAAGCATAAAGTCGCGCAAACACGACCAGCCGGTACGTTACACGCCACTTCCGTCGTCCGCCCCTGGCAACAAGTCACGTTAGACTTAATAGGGCCGCTGCCGCGCTCAAAGGGAGGGCATACATGGCTCCTGACCATGCAGGACCGTTTCTCAAAATGGCTGGAGATGCGTCCCTTACGTCGCGCCACCGCGCCTGCCGTCACGACAAACATTGCCGAAGCGATACTGTACCGACACGGATGCCCCGAGGTAATCCTGTCAGATAATGGGACGCAGCTCTGGTCCGCGAAACTTGAAAAAATGCTAGCCGCACATCACGTGCGGCATGCATATACGCCCGTGCACGCGCCACATTGCAACCCGGTAGAACGAACAAACCGCGTAGTAAAGACAATGGTGTCCCAATATGTGGACCAAAATCACCAAAATTGGGACGAGCGAATACCGGAGTTGCAATTCGCGTACAATACGGCGCGGCACGAGGCAACCGGATACACCCCTGCATATCTTGTCTACGGTCGCGAGCCGGTATCCCCCATCAATCGAGACGCCGCACCAAAAACCGCCGCACCGCCGCCCGACGAAAAGCGCCGACATCTCGAGGAGGCCTTCGAACTCGCGAGAATACATCTCGCACACGCGTTCCAGCGACAACAGAAGTATTATAATCTCCGACGACGAGCGTGGACACCAAAAATTGGAGACTGGGTATGGAAGCGTGAGTACCCACTCTCCAATAAAGCCGCAGCATTCAACGCAAAACTCGCGCCGAAATTTAGAGGCCCCCTCGAGGTGCGACGTATAGTATCCCCCGTAATCGTGGACCTGCGCGATAAGAGCGGCAAGTGGATCCGACATACCCACGTACAAGACTTGAAAGCCGCGCCGGAAACCCCCCCTCCAGGCGACGAGACCGGGGAAGAAAATGCCGAAACAGACAACGAGAGCAACAGCGAAACCGACGCCGAAAACACCAGCGACCCCGACAACGACACCGAGGACAACAACGAATATTAAACATTGCCCTATACCCCCTCCCAGACACCCGCTAAATAAACAAAAGATCGGCTATATAAACGAGCCCCGAAGTCAAAAGACACACTCGAGGCAAATTTCCCGAGATGGAGACAGCCACGACCGAGAAAAGCATCCTCGAGGAGATCGAGGAACTCCTCGCCGAACCCGTCGCTTACGACCCGGCCTGCCCGGATTTCGGCACGACCTGGACGAAGCTGTTCAACACGGGATCCGCCGCCTCCGCTGCCGCCGCCGCCGAGGCCGCAAGACCCGCAGCAGCTCCGCCGGCACGCAGAAACGTGTCAACAGTCGGATGCATGGTCCAGAGGTCGGACCACCAGCACCGACGAAAAATGGAATGGCTGACGACCCCGCCACCACCGAGGCCGGCCCGCCGCATCACCGCAGCAACGTACTTGGCGCGAAAAACAATCGCCGCCAAGCCGACGCCACCGCCGATCGCACCACCGGCCATTCCACCGGCGGAACCACCGGCAACGCTACCGGCCGCACCGCCTGCCGCACCACCAGCCGCCGAGTCGCAGGCACTCCAGCCTGTAGGCCCGCGGGAAACCCCGAAGATCCCTGTGCTTGTGGAACCGGGCCACGTCATCTTGGTACCCCATGGAGCCGTCCACAACACACGGGAGTGGAAAACCACGGAAAGGGGCTACAGGTGGCACGTACGGTTCAACCATGAGGGGACCGTACGAAAAATCCGAAAGTTGCCGACCAAACCAAGGGCCCGGACCTGAAGCGCCGAATTCGCGCTCTAAAAGGAGGGGGGTGATGTAACGATGCGCCCCAAAACGCATCATTCCCGGCGAACATCAGCCGGATGCCGCCCGGCCGAGCACCCGCCGGGCGAGACAAGGCACGGTGTGCCCTTTTTAAATTGTCAATCTCGCGTATCAGTCCGCAAACGGACTTAGCGCGGCAACCGACTCGAAGCGCCGAGCGGTGCCGAAAACGGCCGAGAGCCACCGAACGCAATCGCGGCGTCGAGGCGCCGTACTTCCCGAACGCTCCACCGCTCCATCCCGGCGCGCGCGATTGCCGTCGCGTATACCCCCGCCACGCCGACACGTCACCGCGGGCGTATATAAACCGAGCAATGTTGCTAGGTTTTTAGATTCCGCCGTGAGCCAGCAAACCGATCCGACCGATTCCGCTGCTCACGGATCCCGAAATCCCACAGTCGAACAACCAGGAGGTAGAGAGTATTCTCTGCCTCTGCCGAGTGAAGCATCTAGGCGGTTGACTCGAAATCCCATACGAACACCTGTGACACCGGAGTGAACCAGGGTAAGAGAGTTCTTCTCTTACTCGCCAAGGGTCTTGGCCACCCGGTGCCGCCTCCCGCCTACACGAATCGAGGCGCCAGGAAATAGAGAGTACTTCTCTATCTCCGCTAAGGGTCTTAGCCGCTCGATATCCCGCCCAATCGCGATATCCAAACCTGCGATACCGCGTCACCCGCGCCGAAATACCTGAGCGAGCCCGCACGCCCGCCGATCCGCGAAACCCCGCGATCTCCGTGCATCATCGCTCTACCAGGCGTCCGCACGCTCTGTGATACCTGTATTGTAACCGCGCCCGCGACCTATTACACGTATCTTGTAACCGCGTCCGCGACCTATCACACGTATCTTGTAAACCGCGCCCGCGACCTATTACACGTATCACTGTAATCCATCGCTATCGTAGCAACGACCGCGACCTTTTGTACATACTCACCGCTCCCGCGAGCATCTCTATGTATTCACGCGTAATTGAATAAATACATTATTCTGTTTTATTATATTTTAACCGAGTCTTGTGCCTTCCTCCGCGCCTACTCCGAACCCTGACCAGCCGCGAGCTAAATCCGCGCTTCGGAAGCTAGGTTGTTTTATCCTCAACCCGAAGAACCAAGAGCTGTCGCTGTGATTGACAGTACCTACGCGTATATACATAAAAGTAACAATTTTCGGGTATTGCGCCAATCCTATTCCGTTCACAAAAATCGACATCTCCTTAAACCAACTTTAGCTGTAGCTCCCGATGGTTACATTCTAACGATTTTTGGTCCCTATTTCTCTGATGCTCGGAATAATGATGCCGAAATCCTTCGTCAAGAGTTCGAGAGAAATGCAGAAACATTACAAGGCTGGTTTCAGAATGGTGACATCGTTTTGGTGGATAGAGGTTATCGTGATGCAATACCCTTACTCCAGCGTTTAGGCATTGATCACAAGATGCCTCCACTGCTTGAACACGGACAAAGGCAACTTCCAACGCAAGACGCGAATGATTCACGTATCGTCACAAAAAATCGCTGGGT